>NC_060949.1:6464307-6486951 GCF_022045245.1 Lucilia cuprina
TAAACTCGCGAGTCGAATAGATTTATTCGCCGGAAAATGAATTATTTAAATCGCTCGAATTAAACTCGCTCGCGAGCGAATTGAATTCGATCGCTATCTGTACCCTGCGTAGAACTGAAGAAATTTCTCAACATACAAGAAAAAACCAAAAAAAAACTTTTATATGTTATATAAAATTGTGGTTCTCTTTAAAGAGTTTGTGTTATCAAATTAATATTTTTAAATAAGATTAAAAGTGAGAAAATTTTATGGAACAAAACGAACATATAAATATTTTGCCTATATAAATAATTTTAAATATTTTTTAACATGAAGTATAAATAACATGCGAAATGTACTTATAACATGTTAAATAAATTGTGATAGTTTAAAAAGCCATTGAGTTATAAATTGCTAAGTTATTCATTAAATTAAATTTATCCAATATTAGAACCAATAGAAATCGTGATTTATTTGAAGGCATAAAATATTGCGTACATTACGCATTAAGTGCAATTGATTTAGAATATCCTAAAGAATATTTGTTAGTTTGGACGATTATTCAAAAGCATTCATATAATATTATGACAAATATTGATTGTTACTTAATTTTTTATGAATAATTTTTCTATGCTTTCAAATAATTTTTAATTTATTTAATATTTAAAAATAATTTATGTTTAAAGCATAGTTTATACTAGACACCTGCACGAGTGCGTTAAAAATGATTTACAAGTCACTCGTTTATTTTATGAATACTGTCTGTAGTAAACATCTGCATAGTATCAAAATACACGTACACTATTGTGAAAATATCCCTACAAACAATTTCTATTGCGGAAGTTACCCGTGTGAAACTTCCAACGAAATTTAATATAAAAATATTTTTAATTAAACATATTAGACTTCGTTTAAAAATAATGGAAATGGACGCCGTTTAGAGTTGTTAATTTATTCCTAATATAGTATTTTAATGTAAAATATAACAAATTACTTTTTTATTCTATTTATATAATCCTTGAAGATAATTACTTTTTGGTATATATTTAATAAACTTCACCAATTAACAAAACCTTCTTAAATGTTTTTTAACAGTTGACTTTTAACAAAACACTGTCATATTATTTCTTATTGCTAAATATTCACAATATATTAATTACACAATTTTTCTATGAATATTAAATTCAATAACCCATTTAAGTTTTACAATGAATAATTAAAATTGAACATGACTGGACAAAACACTAAACATCACTGTTGCCAAATTTATGCATTATTTATTTTTATTTTTTTCGCGTTCACGCTATAAAATGGAATATTTATATTTTTTGTTTTTGTACTCTTCTTACTATCATCCGGAAGTAACACAAAAGTATACTTCCAGAATGGAAGTTTACTGACTATTGTCCAGAAGTGACTACAATCCACACTTCCAGATGAATAAAATACAACATTAATGTGAAAACTCGTCAAACTGTCTTTCAGAAGTGACATAAACATACAAATCAAGAAGATACAAATTAGGAAACAATGTATTTTGTTATTGTAAAATGTGTGTTCTCACCCAACTATCATTCAGAAGTCACTAGACTTGTACTTCCAGATGAAAAGAATTCAACAGTCATGGTTTTTTGTTTAAGCAAAATGGATACACTCTTCTAACTATCATACGGAAGTAACTTAAAAGTATATTTATAGAAGACGAAAATTCGAAATCAATGTATTTTGTTTTTGTAAAATGTGCGTTCTCGTCTGACAATTGTCCAAAAGTGTTTCTGACGTAGCGTCTGAGGTGATGCGCAATAGTTTTGCAGGATGTGTAGGTTCGAACAAATGAGTAATAAATTATAACTCATTTGTTCGAAATTAAGCAAGTTGTGTGTGATTATAACTTATAATCACACAACACACAACTTGCTTAATTTAGAAACAGAATATTACTCGTCTCGCTCGTTGAGAGTTGTGTAGTGTTTGATATAATTAGGTAAATACATCTTAAGCCGGCTTTACACGATCACACAAGTAATATGATCTGTCAAAAGTTTGTGTAGAAGAGCGCGAATGGGATCGTCTAAACGCAATATGTAATGAAACCATCACACATTGAGAGAGAATACAGATGGAAAATTTGACAGTCGTATGGCTCTCTTCATTTTTTGAAGTGATTCAAAAAACAAGCAGGTCGCATTTGATCACAATTAAAAAATAAAACAGCTGTTTCCATCTGACTTTTTTATTATTGTTTTATACCAATCGTGTAAACACAAAATATATAAATCATACGACTTTTATTCTCTTTTTTGATATACGGATGGAATTTCATTTTACTTTTTCATTAGACTTGTCGTACGTAAAGTGTGATCGTCTAAATGCCCTTTTAATGATAGCAAAAATATCTAGAAATCTTCGAGTGATCAGTGTGATCAGTTCGAACTTTTAAGTACGAACAGCCTTTGTGCTTTGTAACAAGCGTTTAAATATGCAGCACTAGCACCACATCTCTTGTATATGACTATAAAATAAGTATGAAACTTTATCATTTTTCTATCACATTGCAACTAAAAATTGCAGTCTTAATATAAAAATTCCAACTCGTGTTTGCAATTTCTAATAGCAGGCAGACATAATTACAGGCCAACGCAAATATATTTTTGTGCTTTAGCAGCGCACACTCAAATTTGTTAAACTAATATGGCGAGTATTGATGTTATTTTTGTTTGTGTTTATTTTTTCCTAGCAGCAATGTAACTTTATTTTGGTTTTGCTACTGCCAGTTTTAGTTTTATTTATTATTTTTTGGCAATATTGATGCTGCAATTTGTAAATAAACATATGTAGGTATATACATATTGACAGTTTAATGACATTTCATGAGCTTAAATTCAGTATTACACTTCACATTTGTATGTATGTATGTATGTATGTATGTATGTATGTATGTAAGTGTGTATGTATGTATGCACATATATATGTCGATATTAATATGTATATTTATTATCATCCATATATCGATTGCCATATTCATTATTAAAATATAGTTTAAATATTCTCATAGTTTCTGTATGATATAATACAGAAAATACTACCTTGATGTTTGTTTTTTTCCCTAATGTATTACAAAATAATATTAACTACATTTCATCCAAAAAAAATATGTAATTATCTTCCACATTTTAGCAGTGTTATTTGAATAATTTGTAAAGTAAGCTCATTAGAATTTAACAAAAAATATTTTAATTATGTGTGTTCACCCTGTTTTATACAATGTGATTATAATTTTATTAATTTCTAAAACAAAAAATATTTAAAACTATCATTTGGTTATGAAATTGTTATAAGTATAAGCATATTATCTTACAACTACATTGCTCCAAAATGTTTATTCAATAGAAGAAAATAATAAAAAATCTAAAGAACGCTTTTAATTTGAGTTGTATTTTATGGAGTAGCCATATTTTCAATAACATATACATGTTTTTTTAATTCATATGGAGGTTCCCCCTAATAAAAGTCTGCCCAATTTTCCCAATGTTCATAATAAAGTTAAAGTTTTTCGTCAAAATTAGAATATTCTGACTCTAATAAGTAGTTTCCGAGAAAAACGATTTCTGTATTTAACTCAAATTAAATTTATAAAGTAGCATCACTTGAATAGCTGACTACTTTTTTAACTATAGTTTCTATAGAAAAATAAAATTAGTTGTCAAAGTTTGTTTTGAAAATTGTTAACATTGTTTATGTCGGCATTTTTAAATTGTGTTTTGCTATTTGTGAAAAGTTGAAAAAATGAATTAAAAGTGGTTTTAAAGTAGTTTATAAGTGTTATAAATTGTATAATATATAATAATATAATTAAATCCTTAATATTTTCAACTTAAAAGTTATATTTTATATTTATGTTTTGTACACCTTGTTGTTAAAGGAAATTTTCTTAAATTTTATTTTGACACATTCTTGGATTATTCCAAAAACAAAATACATGTGTTTGTTGTAGATGTTGTTGTACAACAAGAGATGTCGCTACTTTATTAATTTACTTTGTATTTAACTCATATGGGAGGTGCCACTATGTACATTTTCAAAAAACAATAAATGAATTTGCAACTAGCAGTTGCAAAACCAAAATTTAATTCCTGCTAGGAAAAACTCAGCGCAAATAAAAATATCATTAATACTAGCCATATTAGTTTAACAGATTTCAGTGTGCGCTGCTATAGCACATCATACTAAAAATATTTAAACTTTTTCAGATTTATATATATATATGTATATATATATATATATAATATATATATATATATATATATATATATATATATATATATATATATATATAATATATATATATATATATAATTATATATATATATATATATATATATATATATAATATATATATATATATAATATATATATATATATAATATATATATATATATATTATATATATATTATTAAATTTTTCTAGTTAAACATAAAAACAGAACGGCAATATTTAGTAGCAATGTTATTTAAATCTGAAAAAGTTTAAATATTTTTAGTATGACGAGTGATAAAAATGTGTATTTTGCGGCAAATGCTGACTAATATATTAGTAAAAGTAAAGACTATTTGTAACCATAGTACGGCGCTACACCACACGATCGTAAACGAACCTCTTAACAAGGGCGTGAAAAATACAAAAATTTTATTTAGTTGCTTCAAAGCATTCAACAAAGCATTTGATGCCGTTTTTTTAATTACAATTTATTACAAATTATTGAAAAAAATTTGAAAATATTTTATAGCCATTGATTATTTGCATTTTGTCGATTAAAAGTAAACTTTAAATTATACTAATTCTATACATACAAAGTCGGCCCAAAATAACTAGCTATCACATAACATATTTGTAGGTTTATTTGTAACTAGTTTTTTCGCAAAGTTTTTGTAATCAAATTAGTAACCATTTATTAAATTGTTTAAGGTAGGTACATATTATTTGAACAAAAATAATTAGTTATTCACCCCAAAAGTAATTAGTTTCCACGTGATTCCAATATTACTTTCTAGATTACTAGGTAATGAAAATTTTTGCTGGGTATGAATTCAAATATTTAGTAATGCATGTATTAAAAATCATAATAAATTTTTACTTTTTTGTTAAATATAAAAATTTTGCTTTCTTCTATTTTATTTTTTCAATAACATTTTCAATCAATGAGAACATTATACAACTTATAAACAGTAAAAGAAAAATTACAAGAATTTAAAGAAATTGTTTAAAAATGCTGTTTATAATTTATGTAAACAATGTCTCAGATAGTGAAAGAAAATGTTCACTGGGATTTAGTATTAACTAAAATAGGGTTGTAGAAGTGAAGAAAAATATTATTATTGAGAACTTTCTTCATATTTACCACCTCTAAACAAGGAAACGATATTAGTAAATATGAAGAAATATCTTCATATTAACTATTTACAAAAATACAAAAAAAAAAAATTAAGGAACACATCTTTAATAACATTTTCGTTCGTTTATTTATATATATATATATATATATATATTATATATATATATATATATATATATATATATATATATATATATATATATATATATATATTAAATTTTCTAGTTAAACATAAAAACAGAACGGCAATATTTAGTAGCAATGTTATTTAAATCTGAAAAAGTTTAAATATTTTTAGTATGACGAGTGATAAAAATGTGTATTTTGCGGCAAATGCTGACTAATATATTAGTAAAAGTAAAGACTATTTGTAACCATAGTACGGCGCTACACCACACGATCGTAAACGAACCTCTTAACAAGGGCGTGAAAAATACAAAAATTTTATTTAGTTGCTTCAAAGCATTCAACAAAGCATTTGATGCCGTTTTTTTAATTACAATTTATTACAAATTATTAAAAAAAAATTTGAAAAATATTTTATAGCCATTGATTATTTGCATTTTGTCGATTAAAAGTAAACTTTAAATTATACTAATTCTATACATACAAAGTCGGCCCAAAATAACTAGCTATCACATAACATATTTGTAGGTTTATTTGTAACTAGTTTTTTCGCAAAGTTTTTGTAATC
This sequence comes from Lucilia cuprina, assembly GCF_022045245.1. Taxonomy (NCBI): domain Eukaryota; kingdom Metazoa; phylum Arthropoda; class Insecta; order Diptera; family Calliphoridae; genus Lucilia; species Lucilia cuprina. The sequence goes on from NC_060949.1 coordinate 6,470,374, forward strand.
AAATTAGTAACCATTTATTAAATTGTTTAAGGTAGGTACATATTATTTGAACAAAAATAATTAGTTATTCACCCCAAAAGTAATTAGTTTCCACGTGATTCCAATATTACTTTCTAGATTACTAGGTAATGAAAATTTTTGCTGGGTATGAATTCAAATATTTAGTAATGCATGTATTAAATATCATAATAAATTTTTACTTTTTTGTTAAATATAAAATTTTGCTTTCTTCTATTTTATTTTTTCAATAACATTTTCAATCAATGAGAACATTATACAACTTATAAAACAGTAAAGAAAAAATACAAGAATTTAAAGAAATTGTTTAAAAATGCTGTTTATAATTTATGTAAACAATGTCTCAGATAGTGAAAGAAAATGTTCACTGGGATTTAGTATTAACTAAAATAGGGTTGTAGAAGTGAAGAAAAATATTATTATTGAGAACTTTCTTCATATTTACCACCTCTAAACAAGGAAACGATATTAGTAATATGAAGAAATATCTTCATATAAAACTATTTACAAAAATACAAAAAAAAAAAATTAAGGAACACATCTTTAATAACATTTTCGTTCGTTTCTTCATATTTACACCCCATTTTGCAGTATTTACCACATAAAACTTGGTAGAGAGGTTTTGGATCATAAAAGACTTAATTTTGTTTTTTTTTGTTTTTAAGTCAGTAATGATTGTTAAAGTAATCTTTTGATGGGGACCTAAAAGGGAGGTAGGGGTTTGACTTATTCTTAAGCCCGTAATGAGCTTTAAAGTAATTTTCTGAAGACGACCGATATAAAGTCCTTATATGGACTGATCCTCATAAAATTTGGTAGGGAGATTTTGGATAATATGAATCATACTTGTGTCGAATTTCATCGCTATACTCGTACTTTTAAAATAATTATGCCCGTTAAATCTGTTTTCGGCGGTATGTGTTCTATCCGAAAATATTTGTGAAAAGTATTAATTCTCTATCTCATTCCGTTCGGATTCTATCGTGCTTTCAACAGACAAACGGACGGACAGACATGGATAGATCGTCTTAGAATTTATGAAGGACCAAAATATATATATACGTTTGTGGATCTACAAACAGAATGACAAAACCAATATACCCCGCATCTTTTTTGATGATGGCTATAAAAAGAAACGTTAATGACAATAATTAGATAGAACAAAAAAATGTATAAAAGAACATTTTTTAGAAAACTAACAGGTTTACTAACTAATTTAGTGCAAATTTGTAATAATTTATATTTAATGAGTGCTATATTTGTCTGTGCCGAATTTTAAATACCATTCAAATACCCTACTTTTTTAATTGATCAAATATTTGTCAAAAAAAAAGTTTTAATAGAAGAACCAAAGTTTTAATTACTTATATTACTTATATTACAAATGCAAGATTTAATTTAATTTAATTTCAAATTCTTTATTTCAATAACCTAGCCTATATAGGCATTACAAACACAATTTTCTTTTATATATTAACAGCGCCTTAAATTATTATTTTTAGCAAAATTAAAGCAATTTGTTTGATGTATTTTTTAAAAAATATCTTATATTTTTATTTTATATAATATTAATTAAACATATTAATTAAACAGATTTTTGATAAAATGTGAAAGTATTGTTAATTTTTTTAGGTCAATAAAGTATTTTGCCTTTAAAGGTTTTTTTGTTCATTTTTTGAATATTGCTGCATTATTTTATAAAATTTTATATTTTTATTACTCTTATATATTAGAATAAGATTTTTTAGATAAATTTGGATATCTCTTAACCGATTTATTATCCTATATACCAGTGTTGCTCATACACATACTGTTAAACATTTATTTGTATTTGTAAAGCAGCACAGAACAAAATGTAACCCAAAATAAATATAACATATCCAAAGAAAAGAAAATGTTAATTTCTTCACAAAGATTAGATTTTTTATATAAAATGTTTAAAAAAAGTATTAAAAATATCGTTTTATGTATTTTTACTATTATGCATTCCTGAAAAGTTTTTGGAGTGTATGAGTTTTTTGCAAGTTAGGCGCAATTTACATGAAGACTTTTCAGACGTCTGTTTTTTCCAATTCTCTTTTGAGAATCTTCAAAAAAATCATGAACATTTATACGGTGATTTTTTACATGCAACTATGCATGTCTTTTTTTGATGTTTAATTGTATAATCCTTTTTAATTACTTATTCGTAGTAAAAATAAAATGAAATTTTTAACATAAAAACCATTTAATTTGATTTAAAAAAATTTAATTACACGCTATAGTATTTTTTTAATGCAAATTTTAATATTTTCATGTAAAAAAGACATAATTATTTATTTTACATAAGCATAATATCAACAGTACGAATCAGTTTAAAGAGGAATGTCAAAAACAATCATGAAAATCCCAAATCATGTTTGTTTTCTTACCCCCCATTCTCCTCTTCCCCGCTCACCACCAATCACCGACAAACATGAAAACAGACGTCTGGGCAAACATGAAAAAAATCATCGTGTAAATTGGGTGTTTGTTTTCTTACCCCCCATTCTCCTCTTCCCCGCTCACCACCAATCACCGACAAACATGAAAACAGACGTCTGGGCAAACATGAAAAAAAAATCATCGTGTAAATTGGGTGTTACTCTCTTGTTTGAAAATGATGTTCTTGTTGTTTTTACATATTTTGTTTGCAATTTCTGTATTTTTTACGCTCTTGCAATGAGTTTTATTTACGATCGGTTTATGTACGTGTGAATTGCGAAAATCTTCGTAATTAGAACAATATGAACGCGCAATGCTGCTATATACCTATAGGAATTTATCTATACTAGAGTTCGCCCCGCGGCCGAAATTCGACCGGAACCATTGAAGAAAAGGTTACGTACATATGCTACAAAAACCATATTTTCGTAGTTGAAATGCCTGTCAAAAAAATACTTCAATTGCTATTATCAATGAGTATAACTTGCTTTGATCAACCTATTCTTTAAGAAAATGTGATACATTTTAGTTTAATCCAGAAAGAAATATGAAATCTATGTTTTATTATCCTCTACAAAAATGTTCATTAAAATCTATTCAAAACTTACAAAATGATATTTTCATTCCTGACAGTAAAATTAGTAAACTATTTTCTTAAATACTGTTTGAGTTCTTCATTATTTGATTTTTGCACATTCTCATTCAAGTTTTTTTTTAAACGCCTCCCAGTTTTAAATTAAGACCTATGTTTAGCAATCTGCCAATTCCTCCAGCAATCACCCATGCCCTTTCATGAACAGTTTGTCGTAAACAATCTCTCTTTCCAGCACTAATCCTTTGTAGCCTACAGAAGTAATGATTTTACCATAGGTTATTCATCTTTTTTTATTTGATTCCAAATTCATTACTTCTGAAGTCATTAAATTTTGCTATTATTGCTATAAAAACTATAAGAACTATAAAAAGTCCATCCTTCAGGTTTATGTTGTATAAAATCTCCCATATAACACTCGCCAAAGATAATAATTTTAATGTATTTTAATCGAATTTAATGGTAGATATTTCATGAAATTGTACTACTATAGGCCTTTAAGCAGAGAGCTTTAAGATTAAATACTAAACCAAATAGGCAGCCATTAACCCAGAAAACATGATTTGTATTTGACCAGTTTCATTTTTTTCTATTTTTATAAAACATTTGTACATATAACCATACAAATTACAGTTTTCACTTAACACTAATATTTCTTAAACCGAATTTTCCTAATTGGTTAGAATAACACAAAAGCGTCTTCCCTTTAAATCCTCACAGTGCTAAACATGCATATTAGCGATATACTGATTCATTTATTACGTTGAATTATGTACCGACATGACCAACTAAACTTTCCTACTTATGTTTTAACAGGCTTTTTTTGTTCATCATTAGGTTAGGGTTAGGTTGATAGGAGGATGTATACTACATCAAATCCGAAGAAATACACCTAAGCCACTATCGGGCCTGTTGTGCGCTCCAATTCATGAAAAAAATTGTTCACTGAATGTATTATTTTTTCATGTTTAGAAACTCAGTTTCCTAAGAATCTTCCAATCACTGTTTGTTAAGAATGTTATTTCCGGAATAACATCACTTCCAAGATACTTGGATCTAACATCGACGAATGCCTGACAGTGGCAAAAAAAGTGCTCCAGAGTTTCACTGTCCTCTCCACATGCTCTACATTCGTCAAAATCCGCACGTCCAATTTTGTATAGATGTACACGTTATCCTGTGTGTCCACTTAGACTACTAACCTAAGACTTGCTCATTTCGAGGAAATTTCTCGTCTTGCTCTCATCAGGGTCAACCCAAAGAGGCCTTGTGGGATTCCCTCATGCATATGTTCAATTCAGCATTTGTTGCGTCGAATGGTTTTGCGTTTGTCAGGTTAACTACATCGAGCCCTTCTCTTTAAAGCTATTACATTCGCCCTTTGGTTGCCGACTACTCCCGAGTGGCCTGGTACCCATATGATGTAAACCTTACCTCTGGGAGAGTATTCAGTTAAAGCTTTCTTACAATCAATTACGGTCCTAGATTTAATTCTATCACCTGATATCGCCCTAATTGCCTTCTGGCTGTCGGTAAATATATCCATCATTAAAATCTCTAAAAACTAACATTTATGTAGAATTATTGTCCCACTAATGTTTTCTCAGGTCAAACACCAACATCCTTTTGTATCACACATCATAATACATCATTATTACATTCACAATTTAGCAAAAACAATAAAATCTTATTTTAAAAATATTAAAAATCGTATTGAAAACAACAACAAAAATATCACTACCAAATAGAAGAAGAAAACATTACGGGGAAGTAACCTGTTTCACACTCTCGTCTCTTTTTTCTAAAATGCAGTGTTGTTGTTTTGCATTCTTATTTTGTTTTCTATTTTTTTAATTCAAGCACATGTTTGTGTGATTGTGTATTGGTAGAAACTTTAAACGCTTATATTTCCGAAAATACTGAACCGATTTTAATCATATATAGATTCTGCAGTGAGGCTCACCAATCTGTATTAAACAAAAAAAGAATTAAGAAAATCGCCCAAGTAATAGAATCTGAAAATGTTCCCAATCGTTTTGGCTTTGCGTATTTATATATATGATTTGACTTAACCTATCGTTTCTTTGATTAAATTTCGAAAATAATAAGATATATAATATATATTAGATAATCAATGGATTTGGACCAAGAAAAATGTTTAGTGAGGTATAAATCTATATATTATAACAAACATAATCTGGGTTTTTGGTCATTTTGTATTGATAAACAAAAACTATCTTACGGTAACCCCATCTATTTGGGGAGTACTGTGTAAATTTTATTTAGAATTGTAGAATATTGATTCTTATTCAATAAATATAACACTAAGTACCATCCTAGCCACTCTTAGTATGGGGACATCACCATATACCTCCATAGAACTATTACATGCTAAAATCTCATATTTTAAGTGCTTTATTTTGTGAATAAGATACAGTAGGCGTATTTGGATCAGGACAGTTATTCTTGATTTGGGTTCTAAATATATAAAGGTGTAAGTATTAGCTGAAAAATATTGTTTTTGTTGACCTTAGGGTATGATAACCACCTCTATTTTAAAATATCTAAATTAGTTATTTTTCTTGTACTACACGACGGTTTACTTTACATTAGTTCCCAGCAATCTTAAGTCTGTTTAGAGGTCTAAATTTAAACATGGTGTTCCTCCTAGTTCGTATATGGATTTTGGAGAAGATAAATCAGGAGTCCAATGGTTTTCCTTGGATACAAGTCTCCTCCCTTTGACAATTAAAGATTTTGAAAGACCACGTAGTGCGTTTTTTCCAACAATTCTTTGGATTTCATCAATTACTCTATTTTATATTTTTGAATGTTATTGATTAAACATCTCATAATTACATTTCATTACATTTGTTCTTCTCATTTTTTTATATCGAAACACAATGAGGATATAATTTTGCAAATTGCAATTGGAAAATAATTAACACTCGTTCTTTTATCAATAAAACAATAAATTCCAAAAAGTAATTAAAAAATAATTTAAAAAATCCAACGAAATTCACCGGAATTCTCAATTTTTACACAATGTCTATTTTTAATTGGAAAACATTTTTTATCTTTTTTTTACCTTTTACCTGTTTTTCAAATTTTATTTATAAACAAAATTCTCTTAAAAAAGGTAGGCGAAAAACTTAGTTGATTCACTGTATATTGTTGTACACAAATTGTAATATATTGTTGTACACAAAATCTAGTATGGGAGCTATGACTAAATATGAACCGATTGTAAAAAATTCCTATAGTAATATTTCTGTATATAAAAGATATATTTCAATAAAATTGTGTATCTATTTCGATATTTGGTAATAAATAATATTTGTTTAAGTGATTTTCTAATATGACCGATAAAATTATATTATGAAATAATAATGCAATACTAATATTTGTTCCAAATTTTGTAAGAGTATCATTATTTGCTATTATTTTCGGAGCGGGGCCTTGTATGGAAACTATGAGGAATTATGAACCGATCGTAAAATAATTTGACAGCATCTGTATATTTGTGCTAATTTTTGTATTTTGTAAATTTAAAGTGACATTTGTAAAGATAAAAGGATTATTTGTACCAAACTTTATGTGAATATCTTTATTTGGTAATAAGTAAAATAAGTTTACATAATTTTCGTGAGAGATTCCTATATGGGAGTTACAAACAGTCACAGATTGATCGTTAAACAAATTTTTAGTATATTTTCTGTATATAATAGTAATATTTGTGCCAAATTTAGTATAAAAATCTAATTAAGTAACGAGTTATATGCGTTTAAGTTATGACTAAATATGGACCGATTTTTGCATAAATTTTAGTGTCCGACCGAACGTACGGGTTCGGAGTTCGGTAAAATGTTAGGTTCGGCCAATGTTTGGCGTTAAAACTACCTACACACTATGAGAGAAGTCGTTAGATTTTTCTTTTATACAAAATAAAATGAAAATTGGTGTGATTAAATTTGAAATAAAATGAAAAAATTCAAAGAAAAAACATAAATTTTCATTTTGTTTCTGTTTTTATTTGAAATTTGTTACTGTTTTTATATTTTTCATTGTTTAATAAAAATAAAACTCAAATAAAACGAAAAAAATCAATCGTTTTGAAAATTTTTAAAAAATTAAAAAAAATCATACGATTTTTAATTTTCCATCCGTATTTTCAGTAAGTTTTATTACATTTGGTATTTTCACTATAATATTTTTAATTTTATTTGCAAATTCTGACAAGTTAAAATAGTGTTTAGTTCACGATGTGAAAAGAAAATACCTCGACGTATTAAATGATGTACTGGTTTACCACTTATCTTTTCTATACGTTTAATTAGCTCATCATCTATTCTGGACGACCCGAAACGTTCTTGAATGCATAAAAAGAATTAGCATGGGCATAATTTACTAAAAAAAAATAAATTACTTATTAATTTGTCATAATCGATTCCAGTCGCGCTGTTACTCGCCACATTCCATGGATCGACAACATCATGTTGTTCATCGTTAACCGTAACCTCAACACCCGTTGCAGTTTCTTCGATTTCATTTGGCTTGATATTTAAGGCTTCAATGCCTTTCGTCTCTGCAATTAGATTAATACTCATTTTCCGTATTGTTATTTTTATTATTTATAATAAACAATTGTACTGCAATTTGTTATTATTGAATGGCTACAATTCTAAAATGTTCGCTGTATATATACTTGTGTAGTACAAATAATGATTAATATATTTTGTATATAAATATGTAGTACATATTTTATTTTAAGTTATTATATCAAACATAGGGATTTTCCCTATTTTATTTGAGCTCTACACCGAGTTAAAATTAATGTACTAATTTGTCCACCGAATTTTACAAGCTTTCTCGATTTTTTTTAATGCTATGCACACAATTAGGACGAATGACGATTTTTTCGGAACGAATTTTCGTCGTCAGATATAGAACACACTAAAGTATATGAAAATACGCATAAGCAGTGCGTATGACGAAATTCGTTGTACCTAACGAACTGTGCGATAGGTTTATTTCTATTTCTTACGCAGACGAATTAATTGGGGAAAATTGTTTTAAAACCAATTCTGGAATCCGAATTTTCTGAAATTTGGCGGTTGTGAAAACAGCTAATGACAATTCAATATTATATTCGAAAACTAAAAAAACTAAAAATAAAATTTTCGGAAATTCGAACATAAGTTCGAAAAATTTTTAAAGCTATTAAAACCAGTTCTGGTGATCCGAATTGTCAGTCAGTTTGGCAGCATGGAGTGACACTTGATGACACTACAATGCTATGCTGGAATATTTAAAATTAAGTTCGAAAATTCGAAGTAATTTTCGAAAAAAATTTGAAGCTGTTAAAATAATCTCAAAATTGGGAATACATTCACAAAAATATAATTTTAGTTCTATTCGAGGTCAATTTCTTACATTTTCGAATTTCGAAATAATATTCGAATAAATTTTAAAGCTGTTAAAATTATATCAAAATCGTGGAGATTTACAAAAATATAATTTTTGTTTCTTTTGCTTACTTTTTCCAATTTCGAACAAGCAAATTTTGAAACGAATTCGCAGTACGAATAATTTGATTGTGTTCATTCGACGAATTTACGCAACAAATTTTTTTCGACTAGTTCATCGTGCTTTACGAAATTCGTCGTTCGTCCCAATTGTGCGTATACCATAAATTATATTTTTTTAATTTCGAAAAATTATTTTATATCTCTTAAAATTTCACCCCTCTTAATATGGACTGCGCTTATAACAAACACATTTGACTGGTCCTCGGAGTTCGTTATAAACTACGGGTATATATTCTTTTTGTATAACATTTCCTGAATAGAAAAAGAAAACATTAGCCACAATGATATAATAGTTTATTAGAGATTAATTCAAATTTTCTACCGTTACTTAAAAATAATAAATTACTTTATCCGGCAAAATAGTTATGTAATACGGCAACTCAAATAATTTTATAGAACAGCTGATCAAAACAAATTAAATTTTTCATTCGAGAGAATATACAAAAGATGATACGATAAACACAGCCGGTTAAGAAATGTAAACGGAAAAATGTCAAACAATATATAGAAAAAATGTTTTGCCTGTTGGCTGTTGTGTCAAATAAAATATAAACATAAATGTCATCTTCTTAATATATCCCTTGTTTAGAATTTTTTATCTCTGTTTACTACTGTCCAAAGTAAATTTATAAATTTACTTTGCTAGTGTCATTATTGAATTTATAGAAAAATTAAAAAAAATCAAGAAAATTTATAAAATATACATTTATAATTAATCCAAAATGCCGATTATGTACAATACTGGCGATTGGTTCGTTTTGCGACCCACAACTTACAGGTAAATACCATCATATATCGCTTTTAAGTGAAACAAAATTGCCGTTTACACCCACTTTTCAATCATCAATAATACAGGAAACTCGATTTACATACACCGGATTGGCCATTAGATTTGGATTTAGAATATATGAAAGTAGTATGTGCTCCGTATGGTGGTCCAATAGCGGTGACAAGAGATCCTAATCAAATAGTGCCAATAAAAGGTACTGCTAAACCTGTTATACGCATATTCGATACAGCTGGCCTGGAATTGGGTAAAATTTGGGTAAGTTTAAAGATTAACATATTATCGTAAAATTAGACAATAACTACATTTGATTTCAGTGGAATCATGGTAAATTAATTTCAATGGGTTGGTCCGATACGGAAGAGTTGATTTGTGTACAAGATGATGCATTGGTTTTCATTTACGATATGTTTGGTAATGAAAGATATTCCTATAGTATGGGCCAGGAAGCTAGTTTAACTAAAATTGTTGATGCCAAAATATATCAATCATCAACTGGAACTGGTGTGGCTGTAATGACTACTAACGGTCGTATTTTCTTAAAACTCAATAGTGCAAAAGATAATCGATCTCGACTCTTGCCTGAGATTCCAAGTAAGTTAAATCATATACACATATAGGTACTTTTATGATATATTGATAGCGTGTTACGAACCAATACTCTTAATAATTGGACCTCATTTGACCCAAACAAAGTCTTCTTAGCTGTTTTATAACTGTTTTGTTTCGAATAGCATAAAAGTCTATATACCATTTGCAACAAAAACTGGTTTAAATATTAAATTCACATTTAACTCATAATTTTTTTGCACAGAATCTCTATCCGAATGCACTTGCTGGGAAATTGTGACAGAAGAACGCAATAGCTATTGTCTCTTGGGAAGAGATCGTGAAGTTATTAAATTATTTTTGGGAGAATCTGTGGGATCAATAACACGCAATTTAATTAGTAAACCTTTTGAACGCATCATTTCAATGTCTTTATCTTATAATCATCAGAATTTGGCTTTATATACTAATAATGGTATTTTATGGATGGGTAGCGTGGATATGAAACAAAAATATTGTGAATTTGATACTGGACGCAAAGATATGCCAAAGCAAATCGAATGGATTATGAACGTTGACAACGCTCAATCAGATGCTGTAGTCATAGCATATAATTCATTTTTATTGGTTGTCAATCGTAATGGTGATAAAAATCTATTTAGTTATGATCCGGCTATATTTCTGGTTGCTGAAATGGATGGTGTTCGTATTCTAACAAATAACACTCACGAAATGATACAGAAATTACCGAAATGCGTGCAGAATATATTTGCTATTAATAGTCAGGAACCATCGAGTTTTCTATTTGAAGCTCAGAAAAAATTCCAAGAAAAATCACATCAATCTGATGAATACTTGAGTCTATTTCGTGATCGCATGAACGAAGCCGTAGATGAGTGCATAGAAGCTGCTGGTTATGAGTTTTGTATGGAAACTCAAAAAAGTTTAATGAGGGTAAGATAAATTTTAATAAATACAAATAATATGAACTGCAATGAATATATATTTTTAGACTGCCTACTTTGGCAAAGGCTTTATAAAGTCTCATAATCCTGACGAATATATTAAAATGCTGCGTATTTTAAGAGTTTTAAATGGCTTGCGACATCCCAAAATAGCCATGCCTTTAACCATAAAACAGTGAGTATATTTCTGTATTTTTATACTTTATAATTACATTTTTATCTTAAATTTCTTGACAGATTTTTACATTTAAAACCAGATGTCATTCTGGGACGTTTAGTATTTCGAAAACACTATGCCATTGCTATACAAGTTGCAAAACATTTAAAATTACCAGAATCTTGGATATTAGAACATTGGGCATATCACAAGGTTATAAATGATAAAAGTAAGTAAAAGTATTCGTAATGAATGGAGAGATGTGAATAATATTTGTTTTAAATTTTCTTAGATGATCATGAAGTTGCTCGCAAAATAACGGAAAAATTCAAAAATCCCTCTGTTGAAGGTATATCATTTTGTAATATAGCTGAAAAAGCTCATGAAGCTGGACGTGATGAATTAGCAATTAAAGTAAGCAGAAATAATCTCTTGCTTGTTTATGTAATAAGTTCTATCTGCTTTTAGTTACTAGAGTTAGAACCAAGAGCTTCATTGCAAGTGCCGCTATTATTAAAATTGGGTAAATATGATCGTGCTGTCCAGAGTGCCACACAGTCAGGAGACACTGAATTGGTGGCTACTGTTTTGTTGGAGATTAAAAAGAAAATGATGCTTACAAACTTTCATGTAAGTAAAAAAAAAAACGAATTATTAAACTGAGAACATTACAATCACAATTTATGTCCATTTCTGTCGATTTAATTTAGATTAAAATATGATCTTTCTTAAAAGTCGTTAAAATATTCACCCCTATTCTGCATTTCGATTACGTGCGTTCATTACTCAATGTTCGAATAAAGGTATTCCAACAATCGTAAGAAAAAGAAGAAGCAATTCCACTTCGTTTCAATGCTTTACCATTGTGTGTATTCTGCATGTCGATCGTAATTGCGTTTTTGTAATTTGTAATAGTTGATACGAAAAATCGACTTTTCGTCTTTTTTCATTTATGTGGTTAAAAGTCGACTTTTTTCATTTAATTAAAAGTCGACTTTTAGACTTTTCGACTATAAGTATTTTATAAATGGTCGACTTTTCAGTTTTTTCAACTTTTTGACTATTTTAGACTTTTTTCCGACTATTTTAGAGTTTTTGACTTTTTTCCACTTTTTTAAAATTTTTGACTTGTTTCTACAATTTTCGAGTTTTTGACTTTTTCCGACTTTTTTCGACTTTTCGACCTTTTTCGACTTTTTTCGACTTTTATCGGCTTTTCGACTTTTTTCGAGTTTTTCCGACTATTTTAGAGTTTTTGACTTTTTTTCCGCCTTTTTAAAATTTTTGACTTGTTTCTACAATTTTCGAGTTTTCGACTTTTTCCGAACTTTTTCGACTTTTTTCAACTTTCTTCAACTTTTTTCGACTTTTTTTCGACTTTTTCGATTTTTTCGATTTTTTTTGACTTTTTTTCGACTTTTTCCGAATTTTTTCGACTTTTTTTTTAACAAAGTCGAGTTTTCGACCTTTTTCACAGACGATAGTCGAGTTATCGACTTTTCGACTTTTTTCGACAAAAAGTTGATTGTTCGAATATCCGAAAGTCGATTTATAGAACCCAGCGGAGAGTCGAATCGAAATGCAGAATACCCAAGTTGCCAAACGGAGAAAATTTCGATTCAAATTGAAATGCAGAATAGGTGTCATTATTTGAAAGTTGATTTTTTCGATAAAAATATTAATTTATTTTCAGATGATTATACGCGAGTATCCCATGGCTTTAAATATTTATAAAAAAATGATGAATGAATGGAGTCGTACCGCTTTATATGACATTTACAATACCGAAGATGATCACAAATCAATTGCTGAATATCATTTTCGAAATGCTCTTGAAAGTGAAACTTTAGAAGCAAATCTATCAATTATAGCCAATAGTTATACACAAGGTCGTCGTAATGTCGAGGCCGAACTTTGTTCTGACACAAGTAAATTAATGAAATTACAAAAAGCTTTAACTACCAAGTAAGTTGTTTTTTCCTTTTTTGCCTTAAAATAATTGGTTTCTTATGTTTTTTATAAACAAGCATTTTAATTATAGATATAGTAAGATATTTGGTGATATAACATTCCATGGTTTATCCATACACAATACCATTGAAAAGCTTTTAGAGTTGGGAGAATTGAAAGAAGCTGAAAAAATTAAAAATGATTTTAAAGTTCCAGATCGAAGGTTAGATTTTTTAAACTTTTTGTTTAAGTAACAACAAAATTATGATATTTTATTTTGCAGATTTTGGTGGTTACGCATTTTAAGTCTATCCAGTAAACAAAATTGGATTGAGTTGGAAAAATTTGCTAAAAGTAAAAAAAGTCCTATTGGCTATGAACCATTTGTTGAAGTTTGCCTTAAACAGAACAATTTAACTGAAGCACGTAAATTTATACTCAAATGTCGTGATGATCGTAAAACTTATTGGTATATTAGAGCAGAGTAAGTTTTGTATTTAATCAAATAGAAAGCATTTTTTTAAAATAACTTTAATTAATTTTTAGACTTTACGAAGAAGCCATCGATACGGCATTCGAACAACGTGATCTCAATACATTGTATGTACTGCAACAAAAGGCCACTATGTTAGGCAATCGTCAACAGTTAGATAAAATTAATGTATGCATTACTATTTTAGCTTCTAAAAAATAAAGTATTTATAAAATTTAAGAAAGAAAAATAAATTATAATAATCTTAATATACAAAGTAATTCTGTTTATACTTCTGTTTCTGTTTCTCATACATTGGACTACAAAGATTACGCTTATGGCATATTAGTAGAAAGTAATAATCATTTCTCCAAAAGATGGGTAAAATAACTACTTTCGGAAGTACAACAAAAAAAAAACACTTTTAAGAGTATAATCTGTAGGTTACTTGAAGATAGTAAAGAGACGATTGTCTCCGCTCCCGCTTACAAAGTGGACACTAAATAACGACTGTCTTCATTCTCGATTACAAAGGGTACATTCGTGACGAATGACCCAAAACATACAAATTACGATTATTCAGGTGGTTAACTATTAGTGGAAATGACTGTTTTTTCGTATGCATTGATTCTTTGTCGAACTGCTGGGTATAGATTAAAATGTAATTAATTAATACAGTAGGGAATGCAAAAGAAAACTATTACTCGACTTTTCTGCAACTAACTTTAAGTTATTTTATAAAGAGTTACCTTTAAGCTAATTTTTTAGTAACTAATTTAAGCTAGTTGAAATGTCATGCAGAGTCGGACAATTGACTACTGCGTAGGACATCGCCATGTTAAAATAGTCAGTCGGCTCCATTAAAGATAATCCATGAATCAACCATAACTAGTTGATGAAAGAGTCAATGCATACGAAAAAGACAGTAATTTCCACTAATAGTGAACCACCTGTATGATCGTAACTCGTATGTTTTGGGTTATTCGTCATGGATGTACCCTTTGTAATCGAGAATGAAGACAGTCGTCACTTTAGTGTCCTCTTTGTAAGCAGGAACGGAGGCAGTCGTCTCTTTACTATCCTCAAGTAACTTAAAGATTATACTCTTAAAAGTAGTTTTTTTGTTGTACTTCCGAAAGTAGTTATTTTACCCATCTTTTGAAGAAATGATTATCTTTTGAAGAAATGATTATTACTTTCTACTAATATGCCACTATCTGGTTGACTCAAATTTATATCTTTCGGGTCAATCGTCACATTATTGTCCCATAGTATTCTAGAAAGTAGACACTTGAAATTTTTAAATTTTAGTTCCATTAATATCTTACCACCTGGCTATCTCCAATTCGTATTTTTTTTTTGGTCTTTCGTCACAAATAAACTCTTTGTAATCGAGAATGAAGACAGTCGTCACTTTAGTGTCCCATTTGTAAGCGAGAGCGGAGGCAATCGTCTCTTTACTGTCTCTTTGTACTGTGTAAAGTGACGATTGACTTCCTCGCAGGACAAGCCCATGTTAAAATGGTCGGTCACCTGGGTAGTCAGGTGGCTAGGGGCCACCACAAGTGGTAGGTTAAGTGGTCAGTTCGGGACTGTGCCGTAGATCTGCTAGGTTGTTCTAAATCAGTGTTGCCTATACACATATTGTTACACATTTATTTGTATTGGTAAAGCAACAGAGAACAAAATGTAACCCAAAATAAAACTGTACTAATAAAGTGACTGCAAACTAAAATGTATATTATAATTGTCAAATTGATATTATGAATTTTGACAGACAGCGTACATTAAAGTTCATATGTAAAAAACTATCAGCAGTGCTATCTCATTCAACTCAATAAATTCGGCATTCTCAAAATTTTGTTGTATTTCTATGTGGATTTTAAAAAAGTTGAGTGCAGATCAGGGATGGCATAATTGGTACGATGGTACTTTTTTTGATACTATTTGATGTACAAAAGTACCGTGATACTCCCGAGTCTTATTTGATACTTTCAAGGGTACATTCTCAATATCTGATTACCGTTTAACCAGTAGTAAATCTCTATGATAAAATAATTTTTATACCCACCATCAAAAAACACATCGAAATATTGGTTATAGACCCGTAAAAGTATATAAATTTTGGGTCCTTAATAAATTCTAAGACGATTTAGCCTTGTCCGTCTGTTGAAATCACGATAAGGACACATGGGAAGAGCTAGACAGTTGAAATGTCGCATAAGTATTCTATATTGTTAACGTTTGCTTGGTATTGAAAATGGGCAATATCACTTTTTCGAATAGCCCCCCTACAAGTGGACCTCCAGAAAACAGCTTCACCGAGCGTAACTGTTTTGGCAGCAGTATAGCGATGAAATTCGACATAAAGAAGTTTCATATAAGCCAAAATCTTTCAACAAAATTTTTTTACGATCGTCCATAATTGACCTATATAAGGTCCCCTTCAGAATTTAAAAAAAATTATCGGCCATCAAATAAAAGTTGTCGGAAACAGCTACTAAAGTTATACAGTATTGTAATTATCTTCATATTATCAGACAAAATGTTAAAATAGGCGAAATCCTGAGACTAAGACGCTTCTATAAGATTAATCAGCGCTGAAAACGAATATATATAAATATATTTCAAAAATTACAAACTTTTAGTACTTTGAGATCCAAAAAAGTACCCTCTGATATATTTTTTGATACTGAGACAAAATCTCTTTTTCTATCCCTGGTACAAATCTTACTTCGACAAATGCTGATCAGCAACTGAGTTGATTTTGTTCTGCAAGTTGAGAGATAATCAACTAACACATGCTCAAATAAGAAAATACATAAGTAAGCTTATAGTGTAGGTGAGTCAACGCAACTTCAGAAAAATATTCTTGCCCTATCTCACGTGATAGGAAATCGAGGTTTTGGGCAACATTGTTCTAAATAATAAACACCCAATTTACACGATGATTTTTTTTTCATGTTTGCCCAGACGTCTGTTTTCATGTTTGTCGGTGATTGGTGGTGAGCGGGGAAGAGGAGAATGGGGGGTAAGA
>NC_060949.1:6487051-6490941 GCF_022045245.1 Lucilia cuprina
TGCATGTAAAAAATCACCGTATAAATGTTCATGATTTTTTTGAAGATTCTCAAAAGAGAATTGGAAAAAACAGACGTCTGAAAAGTCTTCATGTAAATTGCGCCAAAGTGTAAAAAAATATTCAAAATGATAAAAGTAATCCCGCAATTCCTAAAAATTGTAACGAAAATCATAAAATGGGTATTTTTAAAATTCTCAGAAATCACTTTGGAGATAAATAGGTCACACATCAAGGCTTACAAAACTGTTTTCAGTTTTCTGATTCCGGCTTTGGGATTTAAAAAGAAGTGGTCCGAAGTTGAAATTTTGATAAAAATAGGTCAAATTCTCAAGGGTCTTGGAGAGAGATATTCGAAAGATACCTTCAGAAAAACATAAAATTGTTACATAGTTTAAAAGAATTTTTGCTCCAAAAATGGCATTATCTACAATTTTTTTAATTTTTCAATTGAAAATCGCTTATTTTTGAATCGTATGTTTTTGTTAATTTAGAAGTATTACTAACGCATTCCATTCGGTGAAAAATTTCGTCCCAGATTTGGAAAAGAGTAGACCAAGGTAAGGCCACATTTTTAAATTTAAATTTTCAAATGCCTTTAACTCAGAAATAGCACATACAGGCATGGTTTTTTAAGGCCTAGCGCTTTTTAAAACTTTAAAAATCTTTGATATCGGGTGGGAAAGCAAAAATTGGAACTCGTTTAAAAATTTAACATGTCGAAGGTACCCTATTTTGAGCCTCTATAGCGCCGCCCTTAGACCATTTGTGGGATTAATTTTCATAACTTAAACTCGAATACTCCTTGGCTATGTCCGTCTAAAATTTTATTCCGATCATACTAGCCGTAGAATGTAATAAAATATTAATTTATTAACAAATCTTAACAAAATTGTAAACGTTTTGTAAATTAAAAAAAATGTAAGAGTCAAAGGAAATCCCGCAATGCACTTTTCTCTCGGGGCTCAAAACATACTTTGGGGATAAATAGGGAACTGGCTTTGGGATTTTAGAACAGAAAAACATAACATTGTATTTGTTAAAAAAAATAGAATAAAAATACATTTTTTTACAAGCATGCCAATCTTAGAATTGTTTTCTGAGTCGATTAAGCTATGTCCGTTCGTCTGTCTAATTGGCTGTCCATGTTAACCTTGTGATCAAGGTACAGGTCGCAATTTTCAAGATAATTGAATGAAATTGGCGCACACTCTATTTTTGGACGAAGCCTATTGAAAATGGTTAAAATCGGTCCATTGTTACGCAAAACTTAATTTTATAGAACCCTAAATTACACTGCCGAATTTTTTACCTGTTTTTGTCAAAAATAAGTAAGAGTATTCCTGAAATTAAATTTAACAAACAAATCAAATGTTATTTTTTAAACATCATACATTCATAAAAAAGTTGGTATGTTTTTGGTATTTTAATTTTAACGCAATGTTAGACGGTTACTCAAAACTGGTTGTAGAAGTAAAGACGGTATCATTTTTCCATGATTTCTTTTAGAAAATCAGAAATGTTTCCGTATAAACCTATACTAGTAGTAGGAAAATCAGAACAAATTCTTAAAATGTTTTTGAAGTTAATTATTAATATCATTATATAAAAATAGTTATAATAAAAATAATTGAATTTTGTAGATAATATAAAGAAATTTGACTGTATATTTTGCTTAATTGATGAAAAATTTTAATTTTTTCACCGTAAAATTGATCGATTAACCTATCGATGATTAACCATTTAAATACCCTAGTACTTGAATACATACATATGTATATTAGAATTAACTAAACTTTTATTTTTGGTAGAAATATTAGTGCATTATTTGATAGAATCACATATTTTGATGAGTATTTCTTTAACTTTTTATAGATATTCTAAAATGTACATATATCGTGTTTGTTTTTGTCAGATACCACGCCCACTATTTTGATCCCGCCAATTTTTAATTCAATTATAATAAAAGAACTAGTGACTACTAAAAAGAGTTTAAACAAAAGTATTTATTTAAAACTATCATTTTATCCTTTTGGGCATTGTTACAACACCTACTATATTGTTCTGGCAATAATACATGCACAGATTATAATTAAAATGGCATGATTAATCAAGAAGTTTAATCAACTTGATATACATTTAACTTCTATTTCAAAAAATATGCCCAATGTCTATATGTTTACATTTTAATTAATATTTTTCAACATTTTGTAACTTTACTTTCAGGGAGACATGTGTACAAATACATAACTAATTGAGCTAACGAGTAGAAGAAAATAATATTTGTGTGTTATTTCGTGTACTGTATACTATGCCCTGTATAGTGTTGAATATGTTGCTGCTTGTAAAATGCTACTGTTGCTGTTGTAAGGAAGGGAGTGGTTTATAATGTCCTTAACATAATCTACGAATTGTGTTTGTTATTTTGTTTTCTCTGCACTGGTCTTTTAGTTAAATTTCAATTAAATTTAATAAAATTGTTGGTTTTATTTATTTATCACTGTAGTTTGAAATTATTTGGATATGTTTTAAAAATTAATATATTATTACAATTTAGTTTTATTTTTTTTTTTATTTTGTGACAGTAAGCATCGTTTAGATATAATAGAAAGCTCACTTAACTTGAGATGATTTGTTTTATTTTGTTTTCCAAAACATTTTATAGAACTTCTTGTTACACATTATTTATTTATTTCGTTTTTGTGTTTTTATATTATTCAGTTAATAATGATTATTAAGGCAATTTTATTTAACTAAATTTCATCTTACATTATTACTCGCTGCTGGGATTATTATGTTTAATTTATCTAAGGATTCGTTTTTATCATCATATGACTACAATCACACACGCGTTTTTTCAGATGTAGTATCAAACATTTCGCTTGTGAGAAACTGTTGGAACCTTGTAACTTTGTTATTGTTTTTGAGCATATTTTTAGGCGAGATGCTGCAATAGAGCTTTTAACAAAAGCTGTAATAATGGAATAGAGAAGACGCATAGAGCGGAAAGTCACTAAAAGCTCATATACTACAGAGCTGAGAAAATTCACGTACGTTTTTGTTTTTCTCAATCGGTTATTTAAATAACTCATTTTTACTTCCTACCAGGGATGGCAAATGGAATTTTCAAATTATACAAAACTGCTTTTAAAAGTGTATTTTTGGTCAGATTGTACCAAATCTATATTTTGCAAATTTATATCAATGTATAACAAAAGCATTTTAACTCAGTAAACTAATTAATATGTTTAATACATTAATTAATGTACTAGACCATTGACTATACAATAAAAAATACTTTAAAGTTTTGTTAAAAGTAAAAAACTATAGATTAGACAAGTTAATATTTAATACCATTTAGTCTATAGTCTGATTCTTAGACTGGTCAATAGACAGCCTGTTACTTTGTAAAAAGTTATTTTTTGGTCATCGTCGAACAAAATTAAGTAGTTATTCACCCAAAAAGTAACTACTTACTTACTTACTTACTTACTTACTTACAGGGTAAGTAAAGATTTTGCTCGGTACGTTTATTTAATACATATGTATTGAACATATTTATTATACTCTCCACCACCATCAGTGGTGATATAGGGTATATATAACTTTGTCATTCCGTGTATAACAGCAAGAAATATTCATCTAAGACCCAAAAAAGTATATAACTTTTGGGTCCATATCATGTTCTAAGTCGATTAACTATTCCGTTTGTCAGTCAGACTGTCTGATAAAACACGCTCACGTAAAACGATGCAATGTAAATTAATGAAATTCCTGGGCAGTTTGGTATTGTTATGAATCAAAATTTTGAAATTCAAATGTAATTTTCACAAAAACTGTGCAATATAATTCTATGAAAATCTCAAAACTTTTGTTCTCTTTAAAATCTTCA
>NC_060949.1:6491041-6625676 GCF_022045245.1 Lucilia cuprina
GTAGAGTGACGATTGACTTCCTCGTAGGACAAGCCCATGTTAAAATGGTCGGTCACCTGGGTAGTCAGGTGGCTAGGGGCCACCACAAGTGGTAGGTTAAGTGGTCAGGTCGGGACTGTCCCGTCGAACTGCTGGGTATATACAAAAATTAATGTGTCTTTGTTTGTATATTTATATGTTTGTATGTTTATATGTTTGTATACTACTAAATGGCTGAACCGATTTGGTTGAAATTTTCAGAGCGTATTCCTGTATGTCTGGAATAGGTAATAGGCTACTTTTCATTTTGAATTTTCAAGTAGGCGAGGAGCCACGCCCACATTAAGAAAATATAAAATTCGTATATTTGAGATAATATAAGAGTTAGAGTCCTCAAATTTTGTTGGAGGCACTTAGTGTCAATATGATTATATGGGATAAAAAGTGGCGTTAGGGGGCGTGGCACCTCCCATATAAATGAAATACAAAAAATCCTTTATCTTGAGATAATGTAACAGTTAGAGTCCTAAAATTTTGTCGGAACCATTTTAGTGTCAATATGATTATTTTAGGATAAAATGTGGGAGGACTAGCGTTAGGGGGCGTGGTAACTCACATATAAATTAAATACAACAATTTGTTTATCTTGGAAACTAATACAGTTAGAATCCTAAAATTTTGGATGAATAACTTTAACATCCATGCAAACATTTTAAGTAATAAATTGGCTGACTACCCATGAGGGGTGCGGCACCTCCCATATTAATTAAATACAAAAAATCGTTCATTTTGAGATAATGTAACAGTTAGCGTCCTCAAATTTTGTTGGAGCCATTTTATTGTCAATATGATTATTTTAGGACAAAATGTGGGAGGAATAGCGTTAGGGGGCGTGGCACCTCCCATATAAAATTTTGCACGAAGAACTTTAATATTTATCTAAACATTTTTTAGAAAAAAGAGTAAACTTTCATCTGAGGGGGCGCCAATATGAATAAAATAGAAAAATTCGCATATCTCAGAAACTGTTAGAAGTAGAATCATTAAATTTCACTTGAAGAATTTTGACATTCATCTGAACATTTAGAGTATAACGAACGAAATTTTAATGGGGATTATGAATAAAATACAAAAAATAGTTTATCTAGAAAAATATGGAACTAGATTCATCAATTTTTGCTTATATTACTATAATATTCATCTGAACATTTTGAGGATAAAGCGCGGACTTTAATCTTGGGATCTTGAATTAAATAAAAAAATAGTTATTTAAGAAACTATTGGAGCTAGAATCCTCAAATTTTATATGAATAACTTTGACATTCATGTGAACATTTAGAAAATAATGGGCGGGATTTCAGTGGGGGCTTGGCATCACATATATGAATTAAATACAAAATTTCGTATATCTTGAAAACTGTTAGATAATTCGAATTTTTCTTAGATAGATAGAAATTGGCGAACTTGCAATATATGTAACATATTGTTAATCTTGAAAACTATTGTGGTTGTAATTTTCAAAATCTTTAAGTGGGGTTTTTATGTTTACTAGAGGGTAAAAAATATATTGTATATCCCAAGGCATTAGAATAATAATTATTCTTTAAGACTAAAGGTATATACAGTGAATCAATTAAGTAATTTGCCCATGTAAAATTTTATAAATTTTAAGAAAAAACTTTATCTGAACAATTATTTTTAAAGTAAAATCGTTATATTAATTAACGAGATTTTTGAGAAAATGTGAACGTATTGTTAACTTTTTGGGTCAATAAAGTATTTTGCTTTTTAGGGTTTTTGTTCATTTTTTTAATATTGCTGCATTATTTTATAAGGTTTAATATTTTTATTACTCCTATATATTAGAATAACATTTTTTAGATATTTGAGTAGTGGAACGACTAATTTTGGATATTTCTTAACCGATTTATTATCCTATATACCTATCAGAATTTATTAATATTTGACTTAACATAAAATCTATCGTTTCTTTCATTAAATTTCGAAAATTATAAGTAATTTTGAATTGGATACATGATATATTAGATAATCAATGGGTTTGGACCTAGAAAAAATGTTTTGTGAGGTATAAATATATACATTATAACGAAAATAATCCGGATTTTCGGTCATTTTGTATTGATAAACAAAAACTACATTACGGAGACTCCATCTATTTGGGGAATATTATGTAAACTTTAATTAGAATTGTATAATATTGATTCTTATTCAATAAATCTAACACTAAGTACCATCCTAGCCACTCTAAGTATGGGGACATCACCATATACCACTATAGAACTATTAAATGCTAAAATCTTGATTTTTATATTTTAAATTCTTTGTTTTATGAATAAGATACATTTGGATCTGGATAGTTATTCTTGATTTGGGTTCTAAATATATATAAGTGTATGTATTAGGTGAAAAATATTACGTTTACCTTTGGCAGTTAAAGATTTTGGAAGAGCACTCAGTGCGTTTTTTCTAATAATTCTTTGGATCATTTCATCTATTACTCTATTTCATATTTTTTTAATGTTATTGATTAAACATTTCATATTTATATTTTATTGATTTACACTTGTTGTAGAAATCTAAAATATGTAATTTTTTATATCGAAATTGCCTGATTATTATCCTTTTAACATTTTAAGGCAAATAACATCACATTTTCGCCTAATGAGGATATGATTTTTGCAAATCGCAATTGAAAAATACTTAACAATAAAACAATAAATTCCAAAAATAATTAAAAACTAATTTGAAAAACCCAATGAAATTAACCGGAATTCTCAATATGCAAAATACTTCATTGACATGCAAATTCTGATGAAAAATAATAAAATGCAACAACAAATGCACAAAAATTTGTATTTTAATATGTTTTCTAATTTTTCTCATTTTACCCAATTTCTCTTTTTAATTGGAAAAACATCTATTTACTTTTTAGCTGTTTTTTCGAATTATTTATGAACAAAAAACAAAATTCTCTTAAAAAAGGAAGACAAAAAACTTAGTTGATTCACTGTATTAAATTTTAACAAGTCAGAAGTAAATATATTATTAATGTATTATTATACCCTTCACCTTCGTGAGAAGGGTATATATAAGTTTGTCATTCCGTTTGTAATTTCTATAATATAATTTTCCGACCCTATAAAGTATATATATTCTGGATCCTTATAGATAGCGGAGTCGATTAAGCCATGTCCGTATGTCTGTCTGTCCGTCTGTCACAAATTTTTCCAAGTGCTTTTTAAAACAAATTTTTTACGATAAACAAAAACAAAATCTACGTCTCGTCAGTGTTTACCAGCAATGAATACGAAAGAGTTGTTGTTTTACTCTTGCTTGTATACTGTTAAGAACAACAACAACGTATTGCTAATGTTAAGCGCATATAAGTGTATAGAAAACACACTGTCTATAGCTAACCGCATTTACAAAAACAAAAGAGTACCAAGCGCATAGGGCTTGGGCACCCTTGGTTTGGATGCTGTTGGCGTCATTGCGTTGTTATTTTTGTTTTTCTGTGTTTTTCGTTATATATGTTTAGATCATATACCGGCGGATAGAGAGGCAGATAAAAAAAATCACCACTACACACACACTATTGGCATTTTTTCATTGAAATTGCACTGAAAAAAATATTTGGTTATTTTTAATTTTAAAGATTAAATTGCATTACTGTTAAATGCGAATATTTATAAACAATGTGTAATCAATGTACTTAAGAATGATAATTTCTTCACATAGAAACAACATTTCTAATTAAAATGTACAAAAAAAGTATGAAACAAGATTAACTTATTTACTTTCATTGTTATGCATTCTAGAAAATTATTTAGAGTGTACGTTGTTTTTGTAAATTATTCTCTTGCTTTTGCAAGTTGTTTTTGTTTTTTCAAGTTGTGTTTGCAATTTCTTTAACAAAGCGACACCAACCCGCTTTGTTGAATGCTGTAAAGCAACTAAATAAAATATTTGTATTTTTGATGCTCTTGTTTAGAGGTTCGTATGCGATCGTGTTGTGTACATGTAATTTGCCGAAAATCTTCGTTGTCAGAACAATACTAGCGCCGACGTCTGATCTAAACCAACAGACATCTAAACATACATAACGAAGAACACAGAAAAACAAAAATAACAACGCAATGACGCCAACAGCATCCAAACATAACAAAAAATACACAGCTGAATAAAACCAAATACATCTACACACACACACGTGTACATCTTTTTCTAATATACAGTGTTGTTGTTGCTTTTTTAACAAAGCATGAAAAAAATATGACATTTTTTGATGAAATTTACAGAGGTTGTCTCGGATTTTTGCTCATATCTCCGTTATTTACCGACCGATTTTGCTGATTTTAAATAGCGATCTTCTCGAAAGCATGTCTAATAGATTTATTGAAGATTCGGATCTCGCCGATATCTGGGGTCTGATTTCAACAGACAGACAGACGGACATGGCTTAATCGACTCCGCTATCTATAAGGATACAGAATATATATAGGGTTGGAAAATTATAGAAATTACAAAAGGAATGACAAACTTATATATACCCTTCTAACGAAGGTGAAGGGTATAAAAATTACTGCAATCTTTTCGAAATGGGTCTCAAAAGAAGAAAGCGAAAGCGCGATAAGAAGCAAAAACGAAAAACTCTGAGTGAAATTAAAAAAATATATATAATAAGGTGTAAAAAAAATAGAAAAAAGACTATTAAAATACATATTATTTATATACCCAACAGTGAATAATCAAGTTTATTAAAAATAAATCATATTATTGGATAAAAACTAATTAAAAAACAGCCCAACAATGACTGATTGCAATACGTGCAAGTCAGCCATTAGAGGTGAGACAGGCATTAGATGCAGTGGTGTATGTGATAAAATATATCACTGTACAAAAAAATGCTCAGGAGTGGATCAATACTCAATGGGAATGCTAGAGGCAAATAATTTTATAAGGTTCATTTGCGAGGACTGCATGCAATACATAAGGAATGTTGATCTTGTTTTAGGAGAAATACAAGACGGAGTTAGAATAAACAAACAGAATTTAAAAGAATATAAAAGAGAATTTGAGACATCACTAAAACAAAATGAAAATGAAATAAAACAACTATTGCAAGCTATTGAAAATAGGTACGAGGAGAGACTCAAAATAATAGATAAAACACAAAAATCATGTGAAAAAAACGTTGAAGAAATTAAGAAACTTTACGGCACAATAAAAGAACATGAAAATAAAAACCAAGAAGTATGTAACAATATAGAACAATCAAACGTCAAAATGTGTAATGAAATAAAAAAAGCTATAAAAGAAACAAGTGTCAAACAAAACAAACTATCATTCTCAGATGCATTGAAAAATAATATGGTGTTGCCAGAAGTTAAAAATCAGGCTCCTTTAATTATAAAACCAAAAGAAAAACAAAAAATAGAAAAAACCAAAGATGATTTAAATAAAAAGGTAGACCCTGTAAACTTTAAAATTATAAATATTGAAAATAAAAGAAATGGTGCCTTAGTGATACAAAGTGAGAACACAAATGAACGGGAAAAAATCAAAACTGCAATTGAAAATGAAATGAGTGAAGAATATGAAATTAAAGTACCAAATGAAATCGACAAGTCAATTGTTGTTACGGATATGAGTTTCAAATACGGAAATAATGAACTAATTGAAAAAATGAAGAAACAAAATCAAATTCTAGAAGGAAGCAAAATGGAAATTATAAAAATATATGAAATTAAGAGAAATAATAGAAAAATATTTAATGCTAAAATAAAAGTAGATAATGAAGCATACCCAAAAATACTATCGGTACAAAAATTAAATATTGGATGGGAAAAATGTAGAATATTTGACGGAACAGAAATAACACAATGCTATAAATGTAAAGGATTTAATCATAAGTCACTAAACTGCAAAAATGAAGAAGTGTGCTTTAAATGTAACGGAAACCACAAGACAAAAGAGTGTAATAAAGAATATATAAATAAATGCATAAACTGTATAAGAACCAATAAACGATTGAACCTAGGACTTGATGAAAATCATGCAACCATAAGCAGAGAATGTCCAGTATACCAGAATAAGCTAAAAATGAAGAAACGAAGAATGGGCTTGGTAGATTAACAACGAAAGAATATACAAGGAATGTACTCAAACATACAAGGACTAACAAATAACTTCAACCAATTGGAAGCAATAGCAGATACAAGAATATATAAATGAATGTGTGTTTGTTTGTATGTTTGAACGTTATAGACTACTAAACGTCTGAACCTATTTTCTTGAAATTTTCACAGCGTATTCCCGTATGTCTACAATAGCTAATAGGCTACTTTTTATTTTGAAATTTCAAGTGGGCGAGGACCCACGCCCATATTAAGAAAATATAAAATCCGTATATTTGAGATAATATAACAGTTAGACTCCTCAAATTTTGTTGGAGCCACTTTAGTGTTAATATGATTATTTTGGAAAAAAAGTGGGCGGGCTAGAGTTAGAGGCGTGGCACCTCCCATATAAATTAAATACAAAAGTTCGTATATCTTGGCAACTGTTACAGTTAAAATCTTAAAATTTCGCACGAATAACTCTAACATCTATGTGAATAACTTTAACATTTCGGGTAATAAATTGGCGGACTACCCATGAGGGGAGAGGCACCTACCATATTAATTAAATACAAAATTCGTTTATCTTAAGATAATATAACGGTTAGAGTCCTTTAATTTTCTCGGGCCACTTTAGTATCAATATTATTATTTAGGATTAAGTGTGGGAGGGCTAGTATTAGGGGGCGTAGTACCTCCCATATAAATTAGATACTAAAAATTCGTAATAACATTACCATCCCTGTAAAAATGTTGGCTAATGGAGCCCCTATGTAAATAAAATACAAAAATTCGTATGTCTGAGAATCTATTAAAGCTAAAATCTTAAAATTTTACTTAAAGAATTTTGACATTCATCTGAACATTTACCACCTTATTCACAAACAATATTATTATTTTTTAAATGGTTTATATATTAGATTTTGTATGGAAATTTTGTTTTATAAACTTTTTATAAAAAAAAAATTGTGTGTCAATAAGGGGGTTAGAGTATAACGAGCGATCTTCTAATAAGGACTTGTCATCTCCCATATGAATAAAATACAAAATGTTGTTTATCTAGAAAAATATAGAACTAGATTCATCAAATTTTGTATATATGAATTTTATATGAATGATTTTGACATTCATGCGACATCCTAATATCTATATATATAAAAATGAATGTTTGTTTGTATGTTTATATGTTTTGTCGGAGCCACTTTAGTGTCAATATAATTATTAAAAAATTGGGCGGACTAGCGTTAGGGGGCGTGGCACCTCCCATATAAATTAAATACAAAAAATCGGTTAACTTTGAACCTAATAGAGTTAGAATATTAACATTTTGCACGAATAACTTTAACATCCATTTAAACTTTTTGGTAATAAATTGTCGGACTACCCATGTGGGGAGCGGCACCTCCCATATTAATTAAATTCAAAAATTCGTTTTTCTTGAGATAATATAATAAGTGGTCGTACCAGCGTAAGGGGAATATGGGAAACTAATACAACTAATTCAATAAAAAACTAGTGTTTGTGATTTTTTTGTGGTTTTCGGAAGTGGACCTTATATGGCAGCTATGACCAATACTGAACCTATCAAGAAAAAAATTATGATTAATGTGCACATATATAAAACATATCCAGGTCAAATTTTATAATGATAAATTTATAATTCAATGCAATATGTGCGTTTAAATGGTTTTCGGGAGTGGACCTTATATGACTAATAATTAACCGATCCAGGAAAAATTCGATAGAATAATTTGCTTGTACATAAAACATATTCAAGACGAATTTTATCCAGATAAATAAATAATTCAATGAAATATGTGAGTTTAAGTGATTTTCGGAAGTGGACGTTATATGGGAGCTATAATCAATTGTGACCAATACAAATCTTCTTTGGTAGTATGATTTCCTTTTGTATTATATTGAGATGTACAAAATTTTGTATTAATATCGATATATTTGAAGGAGTTATTAAAGATAAACTAATTTCCGGGAATATGTACCTTTGTATGGGGGCTATAGAAAATATTAAATCAATTCTCATGATTTTCAACATACTTGGTCCATGGTAGAAAAAATAATATTTGTGACAAAATTCATCGAATTATCTTTTGTAGTTTTTGAGAAAAGAGCTGAAGAATGAAGAAAAAAAGGAATTTTTTCTAATTTTCAAAACCAAACTGCTTAGGATAACAATAAATATTTTCGGCGAATCTGGTTGATCTCCTTGGCTTAGTTTTAAGGTGAGCTTGTTTTACATAAACAGACAGACGGACATAGCTAAATCGACTCAGAATTTCATAAGGACCCAGAATATATATACTTAGATGAATATTTCATGGTGTTACACACAGACGACAAGCTTACCACTGATGGTGGTGAAGGGTATAAAAAGGAATTTTTGTATTTAATTAATATGGGAGGTACCGCTCCCCTCATTGGTGGTATGTCAATATATTACCCAAAATGTTTACATGGATGTTAAAGTTATTCGTGCAAAATTTTAAGATTCTAACTGTAATTGTTTCCAAGATAAACGAATTTTTGTATTTAATTTATATGGGAGGTGATACGCCCACTAACGCTAGTCCGCCCACTTTTTATCCTAAATAATCATATTGACACTAAAGTGGCCCCGACAAAATTTGAGGACTCTAACTGTTATATTATCTTAAGATAAACGAATTTTTGTATTTAATTCATACAAGCGCAGCGAGCTCTCAATTCACCTCTCTGCTTTATTTTCCAAAACGTATGTAACTTCCAAACTAAGAAAATTATAGCTTGGAAGTTTTTTGATGGAGTTACCATAGAGAAATCTCTGTTGTTAAACATAAAGATAAGTTCTTGTTTGCCGAAAGTTATTTTTATACCCACCATCAAAAAAGATGGGGGGTATATTGGTTTTGTCACTCCGTGTGTAACACATCGAAATAATGCTCTAAGACCCCATAAAGTATATATATTCTGGGACCTCGAATGATTATAAGACGATCTAGCCATGTCCGTCCGTCTGTTGTTGGCACGATAGAGTCCACAAAATAAGAGATATTGAGATGAAAATTTCCCAAAATATATTTTATTGATCAGAAATGTTTGGTATTGAAAATGGGCAAAATCGGTCAACGATTTCACATAGCCCCCATACAAATGTACCCCCCGGAATATTGTATAAATAGCTTCAAATATTCACAAATTCGTTGTTTATGATGCAAATACCACAAAATTTCGCACAGGTCAGTTTTTTGACGTCTGAAAAATATTTCTGAATTATGGCGGACATAGGACCATAATTGGCCCTACCCATCCATATAAGGTCCCCTTTAGAAATTCACTAAATAGCTGATTACTGGCTTAAAAATGGGAATATAGCAATGAAATTCGACACACATAAGTTTCATGCAAGTCAATATCTCTCAACCAAATTGTATGTATATCGGTCCATAATTGACCCAGACCCCCCCCCCCATATAACGTCCCCTTCAGAAAATGACTTTAACGCTCATTACTCGCTTAAAAATACAAGTATAGCGATGAAATTTGACATAAGTAAGTTTTTTACTAGCCAAAACCTCTCTATGAAATTTTATGTGGATCGGTTCATAATTGACCCTACCCCCCATATAAGGTCCCTTTCAGAAAATGACTTTAACGCTCATTACTGGCTTAAAAATGGGAATATAGCGATGAAATTCGACACACATAAGTTTTATGCAAGCCAATATCTCAAAAACAAATTTTATGTATATCGGTCCATAATTGACCCTACCCCCATATAACGTCCCCTTCAGAAAATGACTTTAACACTCATTACTGGCTTAAACAAACGAATATAGCGATGAAATTTGATATAATTAAGTATCTTACCAGCCAAAAATCTTTATGAAATTGTATGTGGATCGGTCCATAATTGACCCTACCCCTCATATAAAGACCCTCCATAAAATTACTATAACGCTCATTACTTGCTTAAAAATACGACTAAAGCGATGAAATTTAACAGAAGTAAGTTTATACTAGCCAAAATCTCTTTACCAAATTTCCCAGAAATAAGTTTTATACTAGGCAATATCTCTCTACCAAATTTTATGTGGATCGGTCCATAGTTGACCCTACCCCCCATAAGAAGTCCCCCCATAAATTGTTTTAATGCTCATTACTGGCTTAAAAATCGGACTATAGCAATGAAATTACACAGAAGTAAGATTTATACAAGTCAAAATTTACCAAATTTTATGTGGATCGGTTCACAATTGACCCTTCCCCCCATATAAGGCCCCCTTCAGAAAACGACTTTAATGTTAATTATGGGCGTAAAAATACTAATATAGCGAAGAAATTTGACATAAGTATGTATCTTAGGAACCAAAACCTTTCCATCAAATTTTATGTGGATCGGTCTATAATTGACCCTACCCCCCATATAAGGTCCCCTCCATAGAAACTTTAATGCTGATTACTGGCTTAAAAATAGAATAATAGCATTGAAATTACACAGAAGTAAGATTTATACAAGTAAAACTCTATCAAATTTTATGTGGATCGGTCCATAATTGACCCATTCCCCCATATAAGGTCCCCATCAGAAAACGACTTTAACGTTAATTATGGGCGTAAAAAAACGAATATAGTGAAGAAATTTAAAATTAACGATATGTTACATATGAAAAATTGGAATTATATAACAGTTTTCAAGATATAAGAAATTTTTTATTTAAATTACATATGTGGTGCCAAGCCCCCCATTAAGAGTCTGTCCGTTATTTTCTAAATGTTCACATAAATGTCTATGTTATTCATATAAAATTTGAAGATTGAAGCTCTAATAGATTCTCAGATATACGAATTTTTCTATTTTATTCATATGGGGGCTCCAAGCCCCCATAGTAGTAGGGCCTGACATTATATCATTCGTTACACCGGGATTTGCTTGTATTTTATGAAGTTGCTTTACAGCATTGAACAAGGGTGTTGTGTCATAATTTCTATTGACTTAATAACGCGCCACCTTCAACGCAACGCAATTTAAAACAAGTATGAATGTATAGTCGGACATGGCCGACCATATGATACCCTACACAAGTTTGTTTGTTAAAGAAGTGGATTATTATACCCTTCACTATCATTAGAGGCGATAAACTGTATATATTAGTTTCTACAAAAATAACCTTGAAGTTGACGTAAATTTCTCTACCAATATTTATAAGGATAGGTCCATATATACCCCTACCTCGATAAGAACCCTCTTGAAGAAAATCTCTTTTTTTTTTTGCTTCCATTTATTTCAACAAATTGTTTTCAATTTTCCAAGAAGCTTTTAAACATATATAATTCCCTACCCATTATACCATAATAACATAGTTTCTCTAATCAAATACTATGGTCTACGAGATCAAATGCTTTATATAGATCAAAGAAT
Source organism: Lucilia cuprina (assembly GCF_022045245.1). NCBI lineage: Eukaryota > Metazoa > Arthropoda > Insecta > Diptera > Calliphoridae > Lucilia > Lucilia cuprina. Next base: position 6,502,577 of record NC_060949.1, read on the forward strand.
ATACTACACACTCCATTAAAACCTTGATCTAAACCATTACATATAAAATTTACAACATTTACAACTGCATTTTCCGTTCCACTGCCTTTTCTGAAGCCATATTGGCCATCATAAAGAAGCTTTTTATTTTCCAAATATTGTAATAGACTTGCTCTTTTAAGTCTTTTCTGAATATCAATATTATTATTATTATTATTAGAATAATTTTTTGAGTCGATTAAGACATGTCCGTCCGTCCGTCTGTCCGGTTGGCTGGCTGGCTGTCCATGTAAACCTTGTGCGCAAGGTACAGGCCGCAATTTTCAAGATAATTTGATGAAATTTGGACCAAGCATGTTTTTTGGCACAAGGACGAAGCCTATTGAAAATGATTGAAATCGGTCCATTATTTCACCTACCCCCCATACAACCGTACCTCCCGATTTAAACTTTTTATGCTATAATTACGTCAAATATTCTGCTATCTCTCTAAATATTGGCACAAATAAGTTTTATATAAGTATAAATGATACTGCAGATTATCGTAACGATCGGCCTATATTTGACCCTAGCCCCCATACAAACCCCCCTTCAAAAAATGACTTAAACGTCTAAAATTGACTTGTAACCATTTGTATCGCAATGAAACTCAACAAAACTAACTGTTATTTAAAAATATATCCTTTTCCCAAATTTACCGAGGATCGGCCCATATTTGACCTATATAAAGCCTTATTTAAAAATTTTAGTTTTTTATCAATAAATGGCTTAAATATTTTGGAATTATGGTAAAATTCAACATAAAAGTTTCTTTACAAAAAATAAAAATTTTATAAAAAGTAAAAATTTTAAAAATATACTCATGGTGTAGGGTATTATATGGTCGGCCATTCCCGACTATACTTTCCTATTTGTTTCTTGCATGAAAATATACGATATACTGTGGCTGCAAAACATGTGTGTGTTTGAACCAAATTATTTTTGCACTGTTTGATAAAACAATACCATCAAATATTTATTCAAGTCTGAACTTGAAATAAATATTGCATTTGTTTGACGCAACTTTAGAAATATTTTATAACAAATATTTGGACCAAATATTTTACAGGTCTGAACTTAGCATAAGTTTGTCGTTATACAAGCAGACTTGAACGCATTATTGGCCGTCTTTACAAAAAATAAAAATTTTATAAAAAGTAAAAATTTTAAAAATATACTCATGGTGTAGGGTATTATATGGTCGGTCATGCCCGACTATACTTTCCTACTTGTTTAGAAATATATCTTTGTCCCAAATTTACCGAGGATCGGCCCATATTTGACCTATATAAAGCCTCATTTAGAAATTTTAGTTTTTTTTATCAATAAATGGCTTAAATATTTAGGAATTATGGTAATATTCAACATAAAAGTTTCTTTACAAAAAATAAAAATTTTATAAAAGTAAAAATTGTAAAAATATACTCATGGTGTAGGGTATCATATGGTCGGCCATGCCCGACTATACTTTCCTACTTGTTTTTAAGAATTTGTCTTTTCCTTTTTACGACAGGAGAATAATCATTTGCATTTGATAATTAATCTATTAAATTTGTAGTATCAATCGATGGATTTCCAGTTTGATAAATTGAATTATCATTAGTAAGGTATTCTCTAAACTTATTAAGGTCACAGAACTTTCGAGTAACTTCAAAGTAATTTGACTCTTGATATAATTTCCTAAACTTAAAAGAAATTATGTTGTGGTCAGTTAAATTATTTTCAATGGAATCTATATATACCAAATTAGGAAGGTTTGTATAAGTATTATCTATTGATTTCCCAGATATTTGACGAGTTACTAACGTGTGGCAATTCATAAAATAGTAACTTTCCAGTAAATTTACCAACCAAGAAGACGTATTCCTCAAAATGTCAATATTAGAATCTCCGATAATAATACAACAATTTCTACAGTATTTCCAGCAAATTTTCAATAATATTACTAAAAACACTTACTGGACGATGTTCACTTTTGCATATTTCAACATGATTTTGAATGTTTTCCCTCACATAAATATAGGTTCCTCCATAACCATCACTTCTACAACTATGAAAACAACTTTAGCCAGGGATTTGATAAATATGAGATAATTTTGAAACAAACCACGTCTCTTGAATTACAATTACAGTTGGTAGTTGTGCAAACTTAGTGATCAATGTCTTAAAATTATTTAATTTTTTATTGATGAAATACTTTTAACATTGAAGATATTTGTTCAATTCACAATAAAGTGTATGTTGTACCTACTAAAGTGCAGTAACAGTGATTGTAAACAGATCTTCGCAAAATGTTCTCAATGAGAAAAAAAACTATCAGAACAAATATACATAACAATGTCAAAAAATAAAAAAAAAATAAAAAAAATATTAAATTCTTTGAATTTTCATTTCATTTTATTTTCTTTATTCCACATTTTAAACTAATAAATAAACAGTTTTTAAAAAAAATTTATCGTTTTTTATGCTAAAATCGTTTGAAATTTTTGTTTATATGTTGAAATAAACAATTGGCAACACTAGACTTTCTTACAACATTTCAAAAACATATAAAAATTGTTGCAGAAGTTGTATAGAGCTTTTGCATAGAAAGTACCAACAACATTATTATGACTTTTGTAGCATCTGCTGACATACAACCCATACAACGCTACAACATCGGTTGTAAATTGAACAATTGTATTGAGAAATGAAAATTCAAAGGTGTTTAAATAATTGACATAATCATCAAAAGAAGAAAAGTAATTATTTTGATTATTATTTGTCATAAAAAAGAAAAAGTTTTATACTGTAAACAAACATTTGTTTATACCCTACACCACTTTAGTAGTGTAGAGAATGATTCACTTACCAACACTAATAACAATAATCAATAATAAAAAATAACAATAATAAATAATAAAAAAATAAATTCTTCATAATTAAAATTGAAGTAGACTTAACTTCCCCTACCAATATTTATAAGGATAGGGCCATTTACCCCTACTCTCTTTTGAGCCCTCTTGTAAAAAATATATTTTTTACCAAAAAAAAGTTAAAATATTCCGACTTTACATTCATACTTGTTTAATATTATATTTAAAACAAGTAGGAAAGTAATAACATTTAGTTTTGTTGAGTTTCATTGCGATACAAATGGTTGCAAGTCAATTTTAGACGTTTAAGTCATTTTTTGAAGGGGGGTTTGTATGGGGGCTAGGGTCAAATATAGGCAGATCCTTACGAAAATCTGCAGTGTCATTTATACTTATATAAAACTTATTTGTGCCAATTTTTAAAGAGATAGCAGAATATTTGACGTAATTATGGCATAAAAAGTTCAAATCGGGAGATACGGTTGTATGGGGGCTAGGTGAAATATTGGACCGATTTCAACCATTTTCGATAGGCTTCGTCCCTGTGCCAAAAAACATGCTTGGTCCAAATTTCATCAAATTATCTTGAAAATTGCGGCCTGTACCTTGCGCTTAAAAATACGAGTGTAGCGGTGAAATTCGACACAAATAAATTTTATACGAACCAATTTCTGTCTACCAAATTTTAAGAGGATCTACCCATAATTGACCCTACCCCCTATATAATATCCCTTCAGAAAATTTCTTTAACGCTTATAACTGGCCCAAAAATACGAATATATAAATGATATTCGACATAAGTAAATTTCATTCGAGTCAAACGAGGTTTGATGGTGGGTATATAAGATTCGGCACACGCAGAGAAAAAACATAGTTCGACATGGTTACTATAACTAAATTATGTTCACTGTAACAATATATTGTTATCAAAAACATATAATTGCAATTTTAATTCTATTTAAACAATATTGTTGTTACTATAATCATTTTCATGTTCATGGCAATTATAAATTTGAGTATGATTCACTGAAAAATAATTATTTTTTCAATAACTAAGTAATGGTAACGACTAAAACATATTATGTTACTAACAAATATTTTAACTTACTGATAACCATTATTTGTTATGTCGCTATATGTTGTATAACCATTATATGTTATGTGGTTATAAATAACCATTATATGTTTTGTTGTTCTATATCTGTTGCTACAACAACAAAACAATTTTAGCCACACACCTCACACATATTATTTTGTGTGTGTGTGTTGTTTAAAGCGACAATAAAATGAGTTGAAATAATTCTCATTGGTTTATAAAATTATATGTATAAGTATTTCACTTTGTATAGAATATGTTATGTTATGTTTTTGGGAATTTAATTGAAATTTGTAAATCGGTCTGAGTAATGAAGGTCTTTACTTTTTTAAAAACTGTAATTGCACTGATTCAGTAATCAAAATAAATTTGAATTCGAATACATATTTTTAACGATATTTTGATCACATTCGATCATAATATAGTCATGTATAACAAACAATATTATGGTAAATTAAAAATATTATGATAAAATGTTTTAGCTGATTTTAACCATAATATGATATTTTAAAATTGTTACAATAACCATAATATATTTAGACTACAATCATAATTTTAACCATAATATGTTGCACTTAGAACATGGTTACCACAACCATGTTTTTTCTCTGCGTGCATGGCCGAATATAACACTCTTACTTGTTAAAAATTACTTCGCGCTGTAAGGTTTTTTATTGTTCTTATCTCATTCATACTTGTTTTTTTATGGATCTGTTCGTATATTTAGATCCGTGGTGGCCAGAAAGAGAATGTTTAAAACGCATATGTTGTAGTGCAAAATATAAAAGAGAACATAAATGAAAACATGTGTGCTTTGCACTGAAAATATGAGAATTATTTCAGCACATTTATTGTCGCGTAAAACAACACAAAAAGAACTAATCTGTGTGAGGAGTGTGGCTAAAGTTTTTGGTTGTTGTACCAGCAAACATAGAACAACATAACATAAATTGGTTATTTATAACAATATAACATATACTGGTTATATAACCTACAACAATATAACATATAATGGTTATAAGAAAGTTCAAATGGTTATAATATGTTTTCATAGTTACCAATATTTAGTTATTGAAAATATAATTATGTCTCAGCGCCATGAAGATAAAAATGATTACAATAACACAAATATTGTTTAAATTGAACAAATTGCTATATATGTTTTTGATAACAATATTTTGTTACAGTGAACATAGTTTATTTATAGTAACCATGTTTTTTCTCTGCGTGTGGATGTCTGCTTCATTGTGTGGTATATATTTTGTTTTTTGTGTGTTTTATTTCGTTTAGATTGGTTTCTTTTCTTTTGCTATTGATATAATAATGATATAGCCGGAAACATAAAAAAATATAAATTTAATAAAGTAAAGGACATAAAAATTCGGCACTGGACATATTCAATCCTTTGGGACTAACGTGGTCGTCTGACAGACACCAAAAAATTACAAAAATTAGATTTTTCAATTTGTATCTTGTCAATAAACACTGCATTGTCGCGTCGAAGATAAAAAATATTATAATTCATAACCAGAGACTGAAAATTACGGGTCCACTTTGTTTTTATAAGGTTAATTGCTGTGATCATTATTTATAATAGTGTTTTTGCAGTTTATGACTATGTAAATATCTTTTGATAAGTGGTTGAGAGAAACCTAAAAGAAAAACAAAATAACACGCAACAATATATTTTTATTTTGTAAACGTTTTTGAAAAGGGGTGCCTATGATTTTTAGTTTTAAAAGCAAAACAACAAATCGCAAATATAAATACATTTTTAGAACACACAAACTATCTACAGAAATCATAGCAAACAACAATCAAGCGCTCAGCCAAAAACATAAGTAACAAAACAAAAGTAATAATTGTATAACTGTTATTCTGAGTGATTAATTTTAAAAAATAAATCACAATTCTTTCACATTGGTTATATGGCCTTTAGATAGAATCCATAAAAGGGAACTTTTTTGTACTGTTTCGATTTTTAAAAAGTACTTTTTAAATTTTCTATTTTAGGTACTGTATTATACGTATTGGTCCAAAACCCACCTTTAAGTATACCGATCGATTCAGAATCATTTTTTGAGTTGATTAAGTCGATTTTTTGAGTAAACCTTGTGCGTAAGGTACAGGCCGCAATTTTCAAGATAATTTGATGAAATTCGGACCAAGCATATTTTTTTGCACAGGGGCGAAGCTAATGAAATCGGCCCATTATTTCACCTAGACCCCATGCAACCGTACCTTCCGATTTGGACTTTTTATGCCATAATTACGTCAAATATTCTATTATCTCTCTAAAAATTGGCACAAATAAGTTTTATATATGTTTAAAATTGACTTGTAACCATTTGTATCGCAATGAAACTTAACAAAACTAAGTGTTATTTAAAAATATATGCTTTATATAGCATTTAATTTTATTAAAGAACCGAGATTCTACCAAATGAAACAAGCCCACACCACCAGACTACCACCCCCAAGTTTCACCGTTTCTTTTACCTGGTGCTTTTTTAAGCTTTTATAAGGGCGGTGCCAGCAGTATTCATTGCCATCAGACTAAAAACGATTAGACTTCGTTTTATCGGAATATATAACGCTTTTCCAGCAATCGAAACTCCAAAAAGTGGATACATTGCCTTTATTAGTGGAAAATTAATAATACTAGCTAAAATTATAGATTTATTTATTTATTTATTTATTTATTTATTTCTTTATTCTTTTGTTGCTTATTTAAAAATAAGTATCTATTTTTAATATTTTCTACAGATTGCGACCCTACCCTATATATGTATATATCCTACACTACTATCGAAGGGTATTATGCGTTTGTGCTGATGTTTACAACACCTAAAAATATGGATCCTATACCAACCTTAAAGCATAACAATCGGCTCACTTTCTAAGTCGATTGGTATATTCGTCCCCCCGAATATGTTAAATGTTAAAAACTTAGTGTTATAGAAGTTTGAAAGATTGCCGATTTTGGTAATGATCGGGCCTCATTTACTTATAAACACTAATAACACGATTAAATTCTACATAAATAACTTTAAAGTATATGTAAATTGATCTATCCCCATTTGAGCCCTCTAGTATAAAATCTTTTTTTGTTATTTTTAACATGCTGATTTGATATAGGGTAGGGTATCATATGGTCGGCCATACCCGACCATAATTTCCTACTTGTATTTTTTGTATTTACGAATAAGATTATATAAATGTTCTTCTACATACATATTTATATTTTTAGTTCAACTTGGCTTTTATAACATGTCATGGGAGAGTATAGCAAACAAAGATCTCCTTAGGTAAGGAATTGTTAAATTGGGAAATACAACAACTTATAGTTTTATTCGTGTTTTAGCATACCCCACAGTCATAATCTTTCAGCAACCCATTTATTAGCATCACCTGATGGTTCACGTTACCTGTTAAATAATACCAATGGTACGTATGACTTGTTACTGCCATTCTTGAAATACTTAATTTATTTGTATTTTTAGAATTTTGTCAATTGGATGAAAGTTACTCCCGCTTGGCTGGTTGTGGTTCCAGCCCCGATGGTACCTCATTATGGGCGCGGCATGGTTACACTCGTTCAAATAATTCTGTTATTAATTGTTTTTTAGCATGCCAGCGAAGTTTAAAGCAGTTTATGGCACGAAGAAAGGTAGAACGATACTTTTATATTACTCATTAGAATACATATTACTATTTTTATTCTTTAAAGATTGAACGAGGCCTTAAACTCTACGAACAACACAATCAAAATGCCGCTGTGCGAACATGGCGTAGTGCTTTAAAGTCGACTAGTCGCCGTGAAGACTGTTTTCAACTGCTGGGCTATTTATATCAGGCACATATGGATTGGGGCAAATATCGCGAAGCTATAGAATTCGGTCATCAGCAACTTGGTATATCAGAAGAACTAGATTCTCCCACCATGCGAGCCGAGACCTATCTCAATTTAGCTCGTGCTCACGAGAGATTAGGTGGTTTGGAAAGAGCCTTAAGCTATGCAAGACACTCATTGTATAATGAATGTGGTACGCAATGCCGTACAGGTGGACTGGTCCATTTGACTGTTGCGCGTGTCTATTTGGAAATGGGGGGATTCTCAAGGGCTTTTGAAGGTTTACAAGGTGCATACAAAATCGCAACTGCGATATGTGATCCTTCATTAGAATTGCAGGTTTATGTTGCTCTATCTGAACTATATGGTCGTCTTCAAGACAATGAAAAGAGTGCCTCGTACGCTTCAAAAGCTTATGATTTGTCACGTTCCTTACAGCTAGGTGATCTGAATTCTTCTCATCATCGAGCCGCTCTTTTAAGAATGGCTGTCGCTTTGCGTAAACAGGGTGACTTGGGCGATGCCCATGACTATTGTATGGAGGCAACACGACTATCAATGATATCTGGCGATCAAGCAACATACATGCGAAGTATACGCATAATGGGTGATATTTATCGCAAGAAAATGGACTACGACGTAAGTTAATCTAAGATTATCTTCAGGTATTTGCTCTAAAGTTTTCTTTGTTTAAAAAAAAATGAAACTTTAAGGCAAATGGGAAAAAAAGACTTATGTATTAGAACAGGCGCGGATCCAGCTCAAGCGTGGGGGTGGTTGTTTCTTTTTTATTTATTTTTCCCCCCTTTTCTTTATATTTTCCTTTTTTATACATGTTGAATCAAAAATTTTTGAGTAAAAAGTTTTGCGGTAACTTATAGAGCGAAGAGGCAACACTAATTATGTTTTTATTGGAAATTTCCAATAAAACAGAAGAAAATATTATCCCAATAAATTCTCTCCTGGTAAACTCTAAGTTTATGCCCACGTACTTTTTCAGCTTTTTCAGTCTAAAACTCATGTTTAAAATAAAGTATTTTTTTTTTGTAAAATTTTACAATCTGCACCAGGGTTGGTAAAATTGAAATAATTGTACTTTTTTGGTACAAGTCAAACATCAAAAGTACAATGGTAAACCAATGATTCATTTGTTACAATTTAAACGTTTCCTAACTTTACTTTTTAATTAATTGAAATGGCAACTTATTTGGCTGTCAATTTATTGTGAATATTTTTCTCTCTTTCTTAAGTTTTTTTGCTACTTTAACTACCACACAACCAAAAAAACCGTTTTAACTGCCAACAAGTAAGAAGTTATAGTCGGGCGAGATCTTATAATACCCTACACCTGTATACGAATGAAATGTGAATTAGGTTTTGTAATAAATCGACTTATAAAATGATTCTGAGCCGATTGGTATACTTTAAGGTGTATATTGGTATAGGGCCAATATTATTGTGCGTTACAAACGTCAGCACAAACTCAATATACCCACCCCAATAAAGTAGGGTATAAAGAGCGCGAACAAAAAAAACCTAATTTTGTACATAATTCCATTTAAAAGAAGTGTTCATTGTAAAAGAAAGTGTTAGTTTTTAAAACGAAATATTTGAGTTCTTTAAAGTCGTTAACTTTTGCGTAATTATTAAATGGTGAATCTATTTGAAATTTTTTAAACTATATTTTTTACAATAAAAATGAAGTAAAAATTTAAATTTAATATAATTTTGATGAACGAAAAATAGAAGAAGAAATGTAGGAGGTAGTGAAAAGCGCACCTAAAATTTATACGTTTTTAACAAAAACCAATCAACAATAAAACTTGAAATTTTATTAACAATATTCATTGCGGATCATAATTAACCATTTTCTGTTTTTGGATCATTTAAATGGATTACACAGATAATAAAAAAATTAATATACATAAGTAGAACGAAAGCAAAATAAATAATACACAGTGGGAACCATTGCAATATTATTTTAAACTAAACGATTTTGAAGCTGAGTTCTATACATTTATATTTATTATATCCACATTTTTAAACTTATCTTAATGTTTTTGAAATATTTGTTAAAAATGACAAATTCAATAAATTTATAAATGCAGGCAGAAGATGCATAATTTTAGAACGAATAACGTTTTTATTCCGCCAAATGGGCCCAATTTTTTGAACAAAGATGTACTTGATCTAAATTGTTAAGAAGATGTTTTTTGCGGAACACAGGCAGATATTTATATATCAACAAATGAAGTTTAAGAAAATGTTTTAATTCAATTAACATAAAAAAGATAAGTTTTATTTAAAATTTTGCGAAGTTAAGAAAACTAAATTTAATTTTGATAATGAAACCTTAAGCTGGTTTAATAAGTTTTTCCCAGAAAATTTTATCTCTGGTAAGACATGTTACTACACTTTCTGGTTTAATACAAACTAAAGATTTAATAAATTCATCAAACTGTTTTTCTCATAATTAGAAAATAACAAAAAATTTGTTATCAAAACTATAGTAAAAACTCTATACAACATAAAGACTTTTGTGAAAAATACATGTATAATAGAGTGCTCCAAGTTTGTATAAAGGAAAAAAAAATATCCTACCGGCCGTCCCCCCCTTGAATTGTTCTATGGGTTATAAAAATAAGTCGTGCAAAAAAATAGGTCAATAGGATTACGTTAACTGGTGTCGCAACGGCTCTGAAGTTTGAATATGCATTTACAAGGGAAAAATATGCAATCTTTCAACAAAAGTTTTGTCATTAAACAATTTGTTTTATATTTTATTGTCAAAGAATTGTAATGTACACAGAATTAGCGTTACAAAAAGATAAAAAAAAAACACAAAAGTTGGTTGAAAAATGTAAATGTTATTAAAAATTCCCCAGACCATTATCGTGTCTCAGAGAACTTGAATTCGAAATGTGATAAAAAAATAAACATATTTTTGAAAATTTTCTAATAAAACAATTGTATTACTTAAAATACATCTGTAGCAGTGTTGCCAACTTAGTGCTTTTAGCACTATTTGCGGTGCTTTTTGGTGTGCCAAACGCGGAAAATTTTGCTCATGGTGCCTTTCTTCAAAAAGGCACTAAAGTGGTGCTTTCTAATTTTATGACAGTGCATTTAGTGCTTTTTATACCCAACATATACCCAAGATGAGTGGGGTATATTGATTTTGTCACTCCGTTTGTAACACATTGGTGGTATATATTTTGGTCCTTATTAAATTCTAAGGCGATCTAACCATGTCCATCCGTCTGTTCGTCTTTCCGTCCGTCTGTTTGTTGAAAGCACGATAGGGTTAGAACGTAAAGAGCAAACGAGTTAAATTTTTCCACAAATTTTTATATGCATCAAAATTTCTCTACCAAATGACATTAATATTCATTACCGACTTAAAAATATTCGACATAAATATGTTTTATATAAGCCAAAATCTCTCTAGCAAATTTTACGGCAATCGGTCCATAATTGACCCTACCCCCACATATGGTCACCTTCAAAAATTGATTTTAACGCTCATTACTGACTTAAAAATACGTGTTTAGCGGAGAAATTCGAAATAAACTACTTTTATACAAATGTAATCTTCCTACCGAATTTAATTCGGATTTATCGGTAACGTACCCTACCCCCTATTAAGGTCCCCTTAAAAATATGAGTACAGCGATGAAAATTGACAAAAAATAAGTTTTATATATTTTTTTTACACAATTGAATCTATCCCTCATATATAAAGCCTCCATGATTACTTCATCGTTGTACTCGCAATAAAAAGATTTTTGTTATAATTCTTTATGCCAAATTTTATGACGATTGGTCTATAACTGAATGTAATGAACAAAATGTACAAAAGCATATATTCTTCAAAAACAAAAAAACAAAATATTCAAAATACTTTAAAATAAGTTATGTTATTCACTATCAGTGAAATTAACAATTTTTCCAGAACTCAAAAAACTTAAAAATAATATATATAGATTTTGCAAAAAAAATATATATTTCATAAGTTTTGTAAAATTTTACAATTTGGGTGTGGGTACATCGGTTGGCCAGTTGGTAGTGTGCCTGTCAGTTTGAATGTTTAATGACATTTTACTATTTTTAAAATTCTCATCTTATTTATCTAATATTCGTCAAACATTAGTTTTAGTTCTTACGTTACTAAAAATCTAACTCACACCGGTGAAAGACCTTAGTATGACGCATGTTTTGTTTTGCAGCCCAATATTCTAAAAAACGAATTTTGGAGTCTTGTAGGAAATGAGAGAAATAATGTGCAATTTTTATTAAAATAAACAATATTTGACTGAAAAAACGTTAGTGCTTTTTTACCCATTTTCAGTTAGAAAATTACGCTTTTTTACCCCTTTTTAATTTTTTTGCGCGCGTTTTGCTTGACCAATGTTGGCAACACTGATCTGTAGTTATTTGAATATGAGTTTTTGTCCTTATAGAATAACGTAAACCTGTTCTCAGCTATGGTCGAAATATTTTGATATTTTTTTAAGGTCGTTTCAAAATTCAAATTTCAGTTTTTTTGATACTTTGTTAAAAAAATTTCAATATTTTTGGGAGAACTCATAGGAATTTATGGACAACAGATTAGGGAATAAAACAGTAAAAAATATTTTAATACCTCTTATAGTTTGCCTTTCGAGAAAAACCCATTTTTATGAAATATTTTGCAAAATTAGCCTTTTTATTATATTGTTGTGTATTTTAAATGGAACCTTTTGTAATTTTTTAGTCCACATATTTCTAAATAAAAATCAAGAGTTTCATACAATTTGGACGCCATTAACGCATAAACTTTAAAGATCAAAGATCAAATTTTGTAATATTTGCAATTTTTGATATAAACTAGTCGAAATTGTTTCTATTTTTAGGTAGATTATCATAAAACTTATGAAATTTATTTATTAACAACCCATATTTACAATAATAGTGAAAAAAATTAACCCTTAAATGGCCTTGGGGTCAAATTGGCATGTTTTAAAAACATGCCAATTTGGACATATTTCAATAAAACCCGTTTGCAATCCCATTAATTCAGCAAATTGATAAAAAAACAATTGGGTATTATAAAAAATATATTATATATAAATAAAAATAATGAAATCTAAAAAATTTATTTAAATATTATTTGCATTACATATTTTAAAATAAAAATAAAACTGGAAAATTATATCACAAATATAAATTATTATATCTTAGTTTTTAATACAAAATTTACATCGATTACAAAAAGTATTACTGAAAACATGCTTTGGTTCAAATTGACGCCATATTCAAAAAGGTATTAAACCAAATTTTTTAAACTGAAATAATGGGATTGCAAACGGGTTTTATTGAAATTTTGCAAAATATTATCAAAATATTTGCAAAATAGTATCAAAAAACTAAAATTTGAATTTTGAAACGACCGTTAAAAATATCAAAATTTTTCGACCATAGCTGAGAACAGTTTTACGTTATTCTATAAGGACGAAAACTCATATTCAAGTAACTACAGATGTATTTTAAGTAATACAATTGTTTTATTCGAATATTTTCAAAAATATGTTTATTTTTTATCACATTTCGAATTCAAGTGCTCTGAGACGCGATAATGGCCTGGGGAATTTTTAATAACTTTTCTCTATGGACAAAAAAAGTCGTGTCAGTCACAACCTAGAATTAAAGATATGCCAATAACATTTCTAACAAGTAAGAGTTCTATATTCGGCTGTGCCGAATCTTATATACCCTTCTCCATGATGTGTTTAAAGCCTTTTGTACCTTTTGAAGAACGAAAAAGTACCAAAAAGTCCCCATCTATGGGTCCTCAGTTAATCCGGGCCATACAAACTTAATTACATGTTCCTAGGTTCAATATTGTAGAAATTGTAAAAAGTACCTTTTGAAGAACGAAAAAGTACCAAGAAGTCCCCTTTTACTGGATCTCACTTAATCCGGGATATACGAACTTAATAACATGTTTCTAGGTTCAATATTATAGAAATTTCAAAAAGTACCTTTTGAAGAATGAAAAAGTACCAAAAAGTACCCTTTCATGGGTCCTCACTTAATCCTGGCCATACATACTTAATTACATGTTTCTAGGTTTAATATAGTAGAAATTGCAAAAAGTACCTTTTGAAAAACGAAAAAGTACCAATAAGGCCCCTTTTATGGGTCATTACTTAATCCGGGCCATACATACATAATTACATGTTTCTAGGTTTAATATCGTAGATATTGCAAAAAGTACCTTTTGAAAAACGAAAAAGTACCAAAAAGTCCCCTTGTATGGGTCCTCACTTAATCCGGGCCATACATACTTAATTACATGTTTCTAGGTTCAATATTGTAGAAATTTCAAAAAGTACCTTTTGAAGAACGAAAAAGTACCAAAAAGTCCCCTTTTATGGGTCCTCACTTAATCCGGGCCATACATACTTAATTACATGTTTCTAGGTTCAATATTGTAGAAATTGCAAAAAGTACCTTTTGAACAACGAAAAAGTCCCCTTTTATGGGTCCTTACTTAATCCGGGCCATACATACTTAATTACATGTTTCTAGGTTCAATATTGTAGAAATTGCAAAAAGTACCTTTTGAAAAACGAAAAAGTACGAAAAACTCCCCTTGTTTGGGTCCTCACTTAATCCGGGCCATGCATACTTAATTTCATGTTTCTAGGTTCAATATTATAGAAATTTCAAAAAATACCTTTTGAAGAACGAAAAAGTACCAGAAAGTCCCCTTTTATAGGTTCTCACTTAATTCATGCTCTACATACTTAATTTCATATTTCTAGCCAATAACAAAACATTAGTGCTGCTCTCGCTCTGCTACTCTTGCTCTGCTTTGCTTTTATAAACAAATTACAATAACAATATTTACCGTATTGTTATGTATTAAAAAATCTAAATTTTATATGAAATTTTCAGAGGTTGTCTCTGTTTTTTGCTCATATCTCCGTTATTTATGGACCGATTTTGCTGATTTTAAATAGCGTTCTTGCCGGTCGTATGTCTGATAGAATTATGGAAGATTCGGATCTCGCAGATATCTGGGGTCTTCTAAAAACTGATTTCAACAAACATACAGACAGACGGACAGACAGACAGACAGACAGACGGACATGGCTTAATCATCTCCGCTACCTATAAGGACCCAGAATATATATACTTTATAGGGTCGGAAAATTATATTATAGAAATTACAAACGGAATGACAAACTTATATATACCCTTCTCACGAAGGTGAAGGGTATAAAAATATAATAAAAATAAGATTTTTTGCCACGCCTAGAAATACCGCCCTTTTTGGTTTTCATATATTACGTCGTCTATTTAAGTCCGATCGCTTCATATGATTTATCAATATTTATGTCTTGGCTGAAGTCTATGCCCGACTTCTGATATCTCGGATCTTTTCCCAAAATCTGAAATTGTGGCTATATAATAATAAAGAGCTTTTAATTATATAAAATATATGCCTTTGAAATGCTCACTTTTATGAATTAACAGCTATTTTATAGATATTTAAAAATGTTCATATATTCATCATCAACTGTTCTCACAACAAATAATCAATTTGCCAGAAAAAAGCGTCGAAAACACTTTTTTTAATAAATTAAAAAAAATTATTTTTTTAGTTACAAACCCTTCCAGATACTACTTCCTATCGGAAACAAGGAAAATTTATTATATTCTACAGCACTATAGTGGTTTAGCTTTGTCCATCCGACTTGTAATCAAATTACAAGTCAAAATTTCCCAGATAATACGATACAAATAGGCTGATATTTCTCATTTTACCCAAGATAGATTAGATTAAATAGGACCATTATTCCCCTAGCCCCCATAAAACCGTACTCCTCGAATAGGGCTTTGGAGCTCTTTAAAATGGCTTCAAGGTCATTAATTCCCTCTTAAACACAACAATCATAATGAAATTCTGAAAATTTATCTCTTATAAGAAAATAAATCAAACACCAAATTTTAATAGGATCGATCCATAATTGATCCTAGCTCTCTTTTACAAAATCAGTTTTTCATCAATAAAAATAGTATATGGAAATTAAGACAAAATTCGATATAACTGATTTATTAAAAAATAAATCATATTTTAGTTATGCTCATATCTGGTATCATATGGTCTGCCATTCCCGATTATTCATTTTATATTAGTTTATATTATATAAAGAACTTCTCTAAAATAATGAACCTATTAAAAAGAATAAATAAATTAGCAAAATTTTATCATAAAAAAGTTATCACATTTTATAAAAATTTGTACAAACATTTTTAAAAATTGTTAAATAAAGAAACATACAAGTAGTTGTATGGAAAAAAAACATATAAAACTTATAACTTTATAAAATAAAAAGTTAATTTTTTATATACCTACATGATTTCGTTATTAATTAATAGAATATTTGAATGCTGAATAAAATGTTAATATAGGGAGTAGGATGCAATTTTTGTATTAGAAATTAATTAAAAAAAATGTTTTTTTGACCATATCCCTAGCAAATTAATTGTATGTATTAAGAACTATACAGGTATTTTTATATACCTGTGTAATAGCTCTTTAGGCATAAAAGTGAGCATTTTAAAAGCGTATATTCATGTAATTAAAGTACTTTATTCCAGTATATTAGATTTTGGGGAAGGATCCGAGATATCAGAAGTCGAGTGTTCGGTCCTTTATTTATATTACATATGCTGTACCTTTTTATCTTCTTTTGTCATTTATTTTAATGCTTCTCAGAGAGTCAAAATTAACTTCAAATTGATACATATTATATTGTTTTTGTGTTTTGAAAGATAACCGTTTATATTCTTTTGTCTTACTTTATGCCCAATGTAACAATATTATATTTTTTTAGTCTACAACGAGATTTGATACAAATAAAACTTGTTTTACTACCTTTTGTCTTTTATTTAAAACAAATAAATCTACGGGTCGGTCAAATCAGGCTGTCCTTAAACATCGAGCATAGAATGTTAATTTGAAAATCATCTAAGGGTGAAATGAAGCTACATCCATGCCATTAATATTGATATATCATATGTTACGATCGGAATTAAAATAGCGTCGTAATATATAAAAAACAAAAAGGGCTGTATTTCTAGGCGTGACAAAAAAATATTTTTTATATTTTTGAAAATGTTATTAACATGTCTTTAATCGTAGGGGGTGACTGACTCAACTTGTCGACCCTCCCTAATATACATTATTAATTTATAAAAAATATAATACTTATTTATTGGAAAACTTAAATTTCTCCATCAAATTAGTTACTATTATTTTTCTTTGTTTCAACTGTACAATTAAATTTTGATGTACTTATTTTATTATGTTTTTTATTAAAATATGGGGGCTAGGTGAAATAATGGGCCGATGTAAACCATTTTCAACAAGCTTCGTCTACGGTACCATAAAAGATTATGTACCAACTTTCATTGAATTATATCAAAAATTGCGACATGTAGTTTAATTACAAAGTTTAAAAGCCCTATTCGGGGGTTCAGTTATATAGGGGCTAGGTGAAATAATGAACCGATGTTAACCATATAAAAAATATAATAGGGGCGTGGCACCTCCCATATAAATTAAATACAAAAATTCGTTTATCTTGGAAACTATTACAGTTAGAATCATAAAATTTTGCACGAATAACATTAACATCCATGAGGTAGCCGACACCCCTTATGTCAATTAAATAAAAAATTCGTTTATCTGGGAAACTAATAGAACTAAATTCTTAAAATTTTGCACGGAGCGTGAGCCACCATATGAATAAAATATAAAATTCGTATATCTGAGAAACAGAGCTAGAAGCTTTAAACTTTACTTGACATTCATCTGAACATTTAGAGTAAAACGGGCGGAGGTTCAATGGGGGACTTGGCACCTCCCATAGGAATTGAATACAAAATTTTATTTATCTATAAAACTAAAAGAACCAGATTCTTCATGTTTTGAATGAATTTTCTATGTAATGTGTTGTGTGGCCAATCGACCACAAATGGGTGTGTACTTGAAAACAGTCGTGTGCTACGTAAAAATATACGGGTATCGGGTACGAGTTCCCTAATTTCAGAGGAACACATTCCAATATAGTATCAATAGAACAGTGAAATACACCCCACATTACGACGGTGCTCCAGTAAACCAATAGAGTTGGATACCCTACTGTCACCGATAATTACCATACATTTATGTGTTAAAAAACAACATTGAGTATTGCAGGCGTTTAAATCGACTCTGTTTACACGACCCCATTCAGAGATTTTTATCAAATCGTGATTAAGCGATTCATATTGAGCCTCATTACCCCAATCTCTAGAGGGCTTGGTATATATTTGAATAGGAATCGTAGATATTGCTGTCATCCGCAAAATAGTAGATAGAATTGGAAGTTTGACATGGAAGGTCATTTATGAAGATAAGAAATAGGGTAGGAGAAAAAACGGAGCCTTGCAGTACCCTTGAATTTATCTAGAACTCATTTGATAAGATCCCATCTATAACAAGTCGTATAGTGCGATCTCTGAGAAAGTTCGAAATAAATCGAATGTAGTTATTACCGACACCAAATGCAATAAATTTAGATACCACACTCTATCAAATGCCTTGAAAATATCTAAGCCATCACTAATTCTACGAAAGCCACACTGGCGGTTATTAAGTAAATTGTTGAAAGGAAAGGAAAGGCATGACATTAGCAATCTTCCATCATGTATGGGATGCCGAAAAGATTAGCTAATGGACGAGCTAGCGTCGAAAAGCACTGCTTAAAGACCACTGCCTGTATACATCAGGAGACTTATTTACGCTGAGATGCAAGCAAGAATTACTTGCGAATAGTTCAGCTAAAAGGTTAGCTGTATCAACCGGGTCAGTGAATGTTTGATCGTCCCTGCAAAGCGTCGGAATTGAAGAACTAGCATTATCTTTTACACTTTTTACGAACGACGAAAAGGTTTTGTTGCCCCTAGAAGCAGCAATAATCATAACACGCAGGCCCTGCTCATATAGAATTGTTCGCTTCTAAGTACTCTAGCACACGAAGTTCTGGCCTTTTGCGCAGCATGACAGTGTACGCGTTTTTATTATTGCGGCAAATTCTGAAAGCTTCCGCTGTGGATCTGACTGCTCTTTTGCACTTCTGATTAAACCAAGATTTTTGTCTAGGTCTAATCAATGATTTTTTTGAAGGAATGAATGTTTTCATTCCCAGCGTAATTATATTTTCAACCAAACGAAAATTGAACGTTTCGTAGCTGGTTGTCTTTACTTTTTGACTACGTCCCCACACTTCTGAAATAAGTAGATAGATTTATAGAAGGTATATTTAAGCTTTTTTGCTATAATCAGTGACTTAAAACTGAATCGACTCACTAAGTAAGTATTAATCAGGGGGAAAAGTTTTATACCAACGGAGTCACTTTTCTTCCTTTCAAATTGTGCTCTATTAGATATTTTTAGGTAATGCTTACCTACATTCTGTTACGTTTTGATTACTAGTGAGACGTCCATCCAGTGATACCAAGGTAGTAACGTGATGTGCGATGTTCAAATTGTTTAGTGTCACAAGAGCTTCCTATGCTAATTGAAAACCTTATGTGTTTATTTTTTAACCACGTCATTACTTTTTTTTACCACGTCCCCACACGTCTGAAATAAGTAGCTAGGTTTATAGAAGGTACATTTAAGTATACATGTCTACTAAGAACGATAGTGTCATCAGCAAATGTAGAAATGGTTAATTCGTTGGACATATCCAAATCAGAGTTGTACAATAGTGATCCTAGAACACTTCCCTGAAGTACACCAGCTTTGATAGCATAGTCAGTTGTTGGATAATCGTTGTAGAAAACTTTCTCAAATAGTTTTGATCTACAAGGCAGCAAGCTGATTGGTTTATAGGAGGACGCCAATGTTTAATCCTTTCGTTGCTTCGGTATCATAATTATTTGGGAGATTTTCCAAATATCAAGGTATGTAACCTGATCAGACTGTGGGATGTTCACATTGGTAGTGTTACAGGAGGACAGATACCATGCCCACATTGTTATCCAAATAGTAACCAAAACGTAACAGAATTTACGTAGCAATATCTAATATTGCACAATTTGAAAGAATAAAAATTGACCCCGTTAGTAAGAAACTGTACCGCTGATTAATACTTACTTAGTGAGTCAGTCAGGAAATTTATCAAATTTTACACTCTTTTATGTAGTAAAAGCGACTTTATAATACATTTTATTTATTTCTCTTACCTTATGAATAATTTAAAATTGTTTATTTTATACTCACTAATTTCTCACTAATGTTTATTATATATTAAACTTATTTTTATACATTAATTTGTAATAAAATTATCAACAAATTGTACAATGCTTTACATGGACATTATATACAACTGTTTACTATAAATTTAATAAAATCTGCAATCTCTTCTTGTTCAAAAATTTTAAAAGCAAAAATAATTTTGCATTATCTTGTTAGTGTATTAAAAATGCTCTTTTTATACATTTTTATTCCAGACATACGCGAAGAGCCACCTTATGAGCTCTCTGGTTTTACTTCATTCACACGTACGTACGTTATTCTCTTAATTTTGTAGTTTTTCGATTGAGATACATACAGAGAAATCTTTGATGTTCTGTTCACCGAATGTTTTTATACATGAATAAGTTAGATATTGAAAATTTTAAAAAAGGTTAATCATCGACCCAAACTCCTAAACAAATGTAATATACCCTGCTATGTTATTTCACGACATATAAGCAGATTTCCGATTTCAATGTCCTGATAATATTTTCATTAAATTGACATTATGAGCACTCCATATGAGTGCAAAGCATCATGGAGGATATTTTTATACACATAACAATCCATTATTTGTAAAATGTCTTAAAATCTTCCATTATATATTTAGTTTATTTAGTTTTAACTTCACGAAGAGGACCTTAATACTCATTTTTGCAAATAAATGCATTTCCGATGACAATGAACTAAAATGATAGTTTTTGCTTTAGTTTTTTTCTAATATATGTTCATACAAAATCCAAAATATAACGATTTTTAGTTAAAATGTTAAAAACTTTCCTTCTAAGCCAAAAGCTGAAGCGGTGTCGATATCGGGTCTAAACCATTAGTGGGCAGACACTATACTATAAAGTATATATTTATATTTGTGTACGTTCAGCAGCAGCAGAGCATCGTATTATGTAGAAATCCAGGGATTCTTAAATAAATCGATATCTGGATTTCCAAATCCCCCAAAAAAATCAAAGAACCTTAATGATTTACTGCCCAAAAATACATTTCTACTTCATACTGCACTATGTAAGTGTAACAAACATTTTGTGAAAAGAACAAGTAAGAGTGCTATATTCGGCTGTGCCGAATCTTATACACCCTTCACCATAGTGTATTTTAAACATAATTGATCTTACAGTCTTGTTAATAAAAACATTAAAAAAATTTGAGTCGATTTAAGCCGAATGTTTCGGCGGCGGCTCAAGCAACTAAATATAGTTCGGCGGCGGCTAAGCTCCGACTAGAAGCCGGTCGACTTCGACCTCTGATTCATTGCTGGTAAACATTGACGAGACGTAGATTTTGTTTTTGTTTATCGTTAAAAAAATTGTTTTCAAAAGCACTTGGGAAAAATTTGTGTTAGTTTTAAATTTCAAACTTACATTATTCGCATAAAAATTATTGTACAATAACTCACAATCTACTCTCATATAATTGAAAACGTTTTAAATACTTTTTTCTATTCATCAAAAAATATATTTGCAAAACAAAAGGGAAAATTATTTTATTTTAACAAAAAATGCAAATCATATTTTTTTGCTGTGTATACTTTGTATGTTTGAATTCCAAACATACAAAAAAATACACAGCTGAATAAAACCAAATACATCTACACACACACGTGTACATCTTTTTCTATGTACAGTGTTTTTGTTGCTTTTTTAACAATTTTTTGATGAAATTTTCAGAGGTTGTCTCGGATTTTTGCTCATATCTCCGTTATTTACCGACCGATTTTGCTGATTTTAAATAGCGATCTTCTCGAAAGCATGTCTAATAGAATTATTGAAGATTCAGACATCGCCGATATCTGGGGTCCTCTAAAAACTGATTTCAACAGACAGACAGACGGACAGACAGACAGACAGACGGACATGGCTTAATCGACTCCGCTATCTATAAGGATCAAGAATATATATACTTTATAGGGTCGGAAAATTATATTATAGAAATTACAAACGGAATGACAAACTTATATATACCCTTCTCACGAAAGTGAAGGATATAAAAACAATTTTATTCTAAGTATTTAAAATAAAAATCTCTCCATCCCAGGTTAGTAGAATAAAAACCCACAAGTAAAAGCTTCTTATATATTATAAGTATAAAAAATATTATTTGGCAACACGCTTGCGCAACATTTATTTTATCTCGTACGGAAAGTTTATTCACCTTCGTGAGAAGGGTATATATAAGTTTGTCATTCCGTTTGTAGTTTCTATGATATAATTTTCCGACCCTATAAAGTATATATATTCTGGATCCTTATAGATAGCGGAGTCGATTAAGCCATGTCCGTCTGTCTGTCTGTTGAAATCAGTTTTTAGAGGTCCCCAGATATCGGCGAGATCCGAATCTTCAATAATTCAGACATGCTTTCGAGAACATCACTATTTAAAGTCAGCAAAATCGGCCTATAAATAAGGGAGATATGAACAAAAATCCGAGACAACCTCTGAAAATTTCATCAAAAAAGCCACATTTTTTCATGCTTTGTTAAAAAAGCAACAAAAACACTGTGAATTGGATAAAGATGTACATGTGCGTGTGGAGATGTATTTGGTTTTATTCAGCTGTGTATTTTTTTGTATGTTTGGATGCTGTTCTGTTCTCACGAAGATAAGTGGGTATAACAAGAACAAGGTGATAAACAGTAATATGTTGGTAATACATCTGATATTTGTTTGAGGATGGTAATACAGTTTGACGGTGGTATTACAGTACAACGGTTAATATTTCTTTCTGCTACAGTTTATATTTGCTTGTGTGTATGTTATGTGTGACATGTGTGCAGAGATACAAAATAAATAAAAACTGTTTTTTAAAACATACTTGGTGAAGGGTATATAAGATTCGGCACAGCCGAATATAGAAATATTACTTGTTTATATTATGTTAGGTTTCGCAGGCTCCCTATGTCACGTCGATATTTATACCCTACACCACTCCTCTCAGAATCATTTTCCGAGTCGATTTAGCTTTGTTCGCCCATCTGTCCGCCCACGTAGACTTTATAATGAAACTAAAAGTCGCAGTTGTGAAGTTAACGCATTTTGGAACATGATCTTCTATTGTACAAAGGGACGAAGCCTATTGAAAATGGGTAAGATCGGTCCATTATTTCACCTAGCCACCATACAACTGAACCCCCGAATAGGGCTTGTAACCTTGTAATCAAACTAGAGATCGCAATTTTGGAGATAATTCAGATCTTCTATGGTATTATAGATACAGCGTATTGAAAATGGTTGACATCGGTCCATTATTTAACCTAGGCCCCTTACAACGGAACCCGCCGAATTCAGCTTTTAAATTCATAATTATACCCTACACCGCTACAGTGGGGAGGGTATTATGCGTTTGTGCTGAAGTTTGTAACACCCAAAAATATTGGTGCTAGACCCACCTTAAAGTAT
Organism: Lucilia cuprina; assembly: GCF_022045245.1. Taxonomy (NCBI): domain Eukaryota; kingdom Metazoa; phylum Arthropoda; class Insecta; order Diptera; family Calliphoridae; genus Lucilia; species Lucilia cuprina. The sequence continues at coordinate 6,526,146 of NC_060949.1, forward strand.
ACCAATCACTTTCTGAGTCGATTTAGCTATGTCCGTCCGTCTGTCTGTCTGTGTGTCCATGTAATCCTTGTGCACACGCTACAATTTTCAAGATAATTTGATGAAATTTGGCACGTGCTCTTTTTTAAGTTCAATGACGATCGCTATTGAAAATAGTTGAAATCGCTCCATTATTTCTCCTAGCCCCCATACGACCGTACCCCCCGAATCAGGCCTTTAAGCTCATAAGTACGTGAACTGTTTTATAATGTCAACAAAAATCAGCAAAAATTAGTTTTATAGAACAATAAATGACAATACTAATTTTTATTGTGATCGGGCCTCATTTGACCCATACAGATACCCCCATACAGACACCCCTTCAGAAAATGACTTGAAGGTCAAAATTAACTTATAATTACTTAAAAAACTATTAAAATCTACATAAATGACTTTGAAGTAGACGTAAATTCATCTACCAAAATTTATAAGGATATGCCCATATTTACCCCTTCTCCCCTATGAGCCCTCTTGTATAAAATCTCTTTTTTGTCAACAATAAGTAAAAATATTCCACAATAAAACAAATTAAATGCTTAATTTAAAAAAAATCAAAATTTTAACATACTGACTGGTGTAGGGTATCATATGGTCGGCAATGTCCGACTACAAATTCATACTTGTTATGTTTAATATACTCCTATCTAGACAAAAAGCTGCAAAATCAAGTTCATAATAGCCTTGATGGCCCTTATGAACTCTATAATTATAGGGTCTTATTTGACCTTAGCTCCTAGAAAAAACGCCTTCAAAATTTTACTTAAATGTCCACAATTTTATTCCACAATAAGTATGTCTGAGGCAAGGTACAATTGTTATACCCTACACCACTTTAGTGGTGAAGGGTATATTGGGTTTGTGCTGATGTTTGTAACATACTAAAATATTCGTGATATACCCACCTTAAAGTATACCAATTGGCTTAGAATCATTTTCTGAATCGATTAAGCTATGTCCTCGTCCGTGTGGCTGGCTGTCCATGTAAACCTTATGCGCAATTTACAGGCCGCAATTTTCAAGATAATTGGATGAAATTTAGCACACACGCCCAAGGACGACCGGTTAAAATCGGTCCATTATTTCGACTAGCCCCCATACAACCGTACCCCCAAATAGGGCCTTTTGGCTTAGATTTAATTTAAATGATCTATTATGTTAACAAAAATCTACAGAAATTAGTTTTAAAGAACTTTAAATGACACTACCGATTTTTGTAATGATCGGGCTTCATTTGTCCCCATCACCCATACAAACTCCCCTTCAGAAAATGACATAAAGGTCAAAATTCACTTACAAACACTAATAACACTTTTAAATTCTACATAAATAATATTTAAGAAGACTTAACTTCCCCTACCAACATACATACTGACTGGTGTAGGGTATCATATGGTCGGCTATGCCCGACTATACATTCATACTTGTTTTTATACCCACCATCAAAAAAGATGGGGGGTATATTGTTTTTGTCATTCCGTTTGTAACACATTGAAATATTCGTCTAAGACCCATAAAAGTATATACATTCTGGGTCCTTATTAGATTCTAAGACGATCTAGCCATGTCCGTCCGTCCGTCTGTCCGTCTGTCTGTCTGTTGAAAACACGATAGAGTCCAAACGGAAGTAGCTAGCGAGCTGAAATTTTGCACAGCTCGCTAGTTGATCCAGTTTGTTTTGGTGTTGAAAATGGGCAATATCGGTCCACGATTTCGACCAGCCCCCATATAAGGCCTCCTTTAGAAAATGACATTATCGCCAATAACTGACTAACAAAAGCATCAATAGCGCTGTAATTCGGCACAAACATGTTTTATGGGGACATAAATCTTTTCATAGAATTTCATAAGGATCGGTCCATAATTGACCCTACCCCCCATACAAAGTACCCTTCAGAAATTGACTTTGTCGCTCATAACTGGCTAAGAGAAGCATCATCAATAGCGGTGAAATTCGGCACAAACATGTTTTATGGTCTCATAAATCTCTTTGTAGAATTATAAAGGATAATTGACCCTATACATAATTGACCCTATCCCACCTATAAGGTCCCTTTCAGAAAACGACTTTAATGCTCATATCTACCTTAAGAAGCATATATATAACAATAATATTCGACATATAAAAGTTTTATGGGAACTAAAATCATTTTCTTAAATGAGTCCATTATTATATGATGAGTCCATTATTATGTTACCCCCTAATAATGTGCCCTTTAGACAACGAATTCAACGCTCATTACTACAAAATTCTACATACACAAGTTTCGTGCCAGCCAAAATCTCCCTATCAAATTTTATAAGGATCGATCCTTATTGAATGTAAGAATACCGGTTCACGTTTTCTCCTATCCCTATTAAAATGCCCCCTTCAGAAAATAACTTTATCGCTAAGAGATGTATGCTCATATCTGCTCATAACATATCTGCTCATAACATATATATAAAGCAATAAAATTCGACATAAAAAAGTTTTATAGGAAACAAAATCATTTTCATAAATTTAACGAAAATGGATTTATAATTGACCTTACCAAGGTCCCCTTCTGAAAATGACTTTAAGACATATTACTGACCCAAAAATGTAAGTACATCAGTAAAATTCTACATAAACATGAATGATTTGATGGTGGGTATATAAGATTCGGCATGGCCGAATATAACACTCTTACTTGTTCTTATATGTATTTGTGGTTGGTTGTCCTCATACTCCCGTCGTCAATTAATTGCAAATTAGTGTATTTTCTTAGTTTGTTTCTTAGTTCTTACACTTTTTCATTGTATATCTCCTCTAAATTTAATATTTCGAATAAATATATTAGTTTTATAAAAAAATTCCAATAAAAATAACAAAAATAATTACAGAAAATTCCCGCATCATTTCCAACTCCTAGTATACATATAAATAATATCATACTCATTGTCAAATTTTAGAGAGCTTTACGTCAATATGAACAAGCCATGGGCAACTCAGCATCATTAGGTGATAGAATGGCACAAATGGAAGCCATGGATGGTGCAGCACGATGCTTAGAAGCTTTACGACTACAGCAAAAAATTTGCAATTGTCGTCCACTGGAATTCAATACTCGCCTACTAGAAGTAGCAAGTTCCATAGGTGCTAAGGTATGTATGTATAAGGTTTTTTACGAGTTTTGTTTTTAGAAAAACGGTTTTAATTCTCTAAAGTGATTTTTATTGACTTTCAAAGAAGCGAAAATAATACTTATACCCTACTCCACTATAGTGGGGAGGGTATTATGCGTTTATGCTGAAGTTTGTAACACCCAAAAATATTGGTCCTAGACCCAATTGGTAAAGTATACCAATCGCATCAGAATCACTTTCTGAGTCGATTTAGCTATGTCCGTCTGTCCGTCCGTCTGTCTGTGTGTCCATGTAAACCGTACCCCCCGAATCGGGCCTTTAGGCTAATAAGTACGTTAAATGTTTTATAATGTCAACAAAAATCAGCAAAAATTTGTTTTATAGAACAATAATTGACAATACTAATTTTTATTGTGATCGGGCCTCATTTGACCCTAGCCCCCATACAGACTCCCCTTCAGAAAATGACTTGATGGTCAAAATTAACTTATAATTACTTATAAAACGATTAAAATCTACATAAATGACTTTGTAGTAGACGTTAATTCATCTACCAAAATTTATAAAGATAGGCCCATATTTACCAGTTCTCCACTATGAGCCCTCTTGTAGAAAATCTCTCTTTTTTATCAACAATTAGTAAAAATATTCCACAATAAAACAAATTAAATGCTTTATTTAAAAAAAATCAAAATTTTTACATACTGACTGGTGTAGGGTATCATATGGTCGGCAATGTCCGACTATAAATTCATACTTGTTTTTTTAAATTAAAGTATATTTATGCCCTACACCACTATAGTGGGGAGGGTATTATGCGTTTGTGCTGATGTTTGTAACACCCAAAAATATTGTTTCTAGACCAATCTTAAAGTATACCAATCGCCTCAGAATCACATTCTGAGGCGATTTAGCTATGTCCGTAAACCTTGTGCGCACGCTACAGGTCGCAATTTACAAGATAATTTAATGAAATTTGACACATACTCTTTTCTTGATTCAAGGACAAACCCTATTGAAAATAGTTTAAATCGGTCCATAATTTCGCCTAGCCCCCATACAACCGTACTCCCCGAATCGGGGTTTTAGGCTCATAATTACGTTAAATGTTCTATTGTGTCAGCAGAAATCTGCAAAACTTAGTTTTATAGAACGATAAATGATAAGCTATAGTGATCGGGCCTCATTTGACCCCCCATACAAACTCCCCTTCAGAAAATGTTTGAAGGTCAAAATTCACTTATAATTTCTAATAAAACGATTAAAATCTACATAAATAACTTTAAGGTAGACGTGAATTCCTCTACCAAAATTTATAAGAATAGGCCCATATTTACTCTTACTCCCCTATGAGCCCTCTTGTAGAAAATCTCTTTTCGTTGTCAATAATACGTAAAAATATTACACAATACGGTTAAAGAACAAACTAAATGCTTTATATTTAAAATTATCCACTTTTTTTAATATACTGACTGGTGTAGAGTGTCATATAGTCGGAAATGTCCGACTATATATTCATATTTGTTTTTGTATTGGAATTTTTTGAATTAAGGCATAACTATAATATGCTTACCTAAACTGAAGTCAGCTTAAGCAACTGTGCAAACACATATAAAACGTATGTGACAAACTATAATGTACTTAAGAGAGTTTCGTTAAGTTTCGTCAAATTTTATTTGTTTAAGCAAAGAGCGATACTGAAAGCTCATTCAGTACGGAATCAATTGTTTGTTTATTGTACACAAATAAAAAAAGAAAAACATGAAAATTTCCAAGAAAATTATATATATTTTTTTTTCAATAAAATGTAATGAAATATGTACATTTTTCATTACGTGTGACATTTAAATGTGCAAATGAAGCTAAAATGTTTTGAATGCACGTAAGTACATTATAGCCACCTAAAACTTTCCTAGGATTTTCTTAAGCACTTGAGAGACTTTTCGTTCGATTTTGTCATTAACTTAAGCTTGCTTATTCATATTATAGTTGGGCCTTTAAACCAATTTTATTTTGGAGTTAATTGATAAATGCGTGTAATTTATTAATTAATGTATGTTAACTAGCTATACCCAGTGTACTTTGCTACCCTAAAAGCAATGTTAATAAAAAAAACACTTTAGATGGATGTTAAAGTTCTTCGTTTTAAGATTCTAACTCTAACAGATTCCCAGATAAGCGAATTTTTGTATTTAAATCATATGGGAGGTGCCACGCCCCCTACTGCTAGTCCGCGGTCCAGCTGTTTAGCTGCATATAGATTCCAAATATAATCCAAATACATACATACATACATACATACATACATACATACATACGTACCTCCTCCCTATAATTGTTCTTTGGGTTGGGTTCTAGTTGAATAATACTCTATATAGTATAACTATTAGAGCCAAATAAGTGGTCGTTTTTGAGTTATTTCCGAATCATATTATAGTCATTTTTGAGGTATATGAAATTATGGACCGATTCTGGCAATTTTCAGCAGGAATCAAGGTCTTGAAACGAATGATGATTTTCATGAAATTATTTTACATAGTTTTCGAGAAAATTACATCAGAATGTGTAAAAAATGCTTATTTTTTCGGAGTTGTTTTAAATTTTGATTCATAACTTTTCCCGATGTGAACCGACTTTGCTCATTTTCAATATCAAACTGTATCGGATAATAATGAATATTTTGGCTGAATTTCGTTAATTTCTATTGCTTGCTTTTGTGAGCGTGTTTTACACAGACAGACTGACGGATGGACATAGCTAAATCGACTCAGAATTTCATAAGGACCCAGAATATATACTTTGTTGGGTCTCGGATGAATATTTCTTGGTCTTACACACGGAATGACAAACTTATATATACTTACCACTGATGGTTGTGGAGGGTATGAAAAAAGAATAAAAGTCATATGATTTATATTTTTTTGTATTTACACGATTGGAATAAAACAATAACAAAGCATGGAAACAGCTGTTTTACATATTTTGTATGTGTTTACATAAAATAAGTGACAATTTATAGTCGGGCGTAGCCCGACTATGACTTTAAGTCATTTTCTGAAGGGGAGTTTGTATGGGGCTAGGGTCAAATGTATGTTACAAACATCAGCTCAAACCCAATATACCCTCTCCACTAAAGTGGTGTAGGATATAACTACATCCCTGATCTAATGCGACCTCCTTGATTTTTGAATCATTTCAAAAAATGAAGAGAGCCATACGACTGTCAAATTTTCCATCCGTATTCTATCTTAATGTGTGATGGTTTCATTACATATTACCTTTAGACGATCCCATCCGTACTCTTCTGCATAAAAGTTTGACAGATCATACTACTTGTGCGATCGTTTAAAAAAAATTAAATTGGAGATTTGAAATGGCCATTGAAAAAATTATATATTTTTGACCATAGCTAAGTACAAGTTTGTGTAAATTTTTTGTCATATTTCGAATTCATGTGCTGCAACATACGTTAATGGTCTGGGGAATTTGCAATTAAGTTTTCAACTATTTTTTGTGTTTTATATCTTTCCGAAATACTTATTCTGTGCACATTTCGATTCCTTTATACAAATGTGCAAAATGTATTACTAAATGGCAAATTTTTAGCAAAAACTAAAAAAAAAACCAGTAAGAGTTCTATATTCGGCTGTGCCGAATCTTATATACCCTTCACCATGATGTGTTTAAAGCCTTTTGTACCTTTTGAAGAACGAAAAAGTACCAAAAAGTCCCCAAATAAACAGTTTTTAAACTTTATTTTTGTTTTGGCAAACAGCTGTTTGTTTGTAATTTCTGTGTACCACTTTATCGTTTTTTATGCCAAAATCGATAGAATTTTTTATTTATATGCTGAAATAAACAATTGACAACACTGAACTTTCTTACGACATTAGAAAAAACATATGAAAAATTGTCGTAAGAGTTGTATAGAGCTTTTGCATAGAAAATACCAACAACATTGTTATGACTATTGTAGCAGCTGCTGACATACAACGCTACAACATCGATTGTGAATTGAACAATTATGTCGTAAACTTTAAAACACTGATCACAGAAATAATGTCTTGGTAAAGCGTAACATTAGAGCAATTACCGCATCCGTTGCTACACAGATAAAGTTAAATCTAAGTCCGTGGGTCTTCTAAAAACTGATTTCAACAAACATACAGACAGACAGACGGACAGACAGACAGACGGACATGGCTTAATCATCTCCGCTACCTATAAGGATCCAGAATATATGTACTTTATAGGGCCGGAAAATTATATTATAGAAATTATGACAAACTTATATATACCCTTCTCACGAAGGTGAAGGGTATAATAATTCTAAATGGGGGCCGGGTAAAATTCAGAACTTAGTTTTTTGGAGCTATCTTATATTAATTAGTTGTATTCTAATACTACAATTTCCAAATAACTTCCAAAAAAAAGAATATAAAAATTACTTCCTAAGAATGCCTTCAGTTATGGTGAATTTGAAATCAAATAAAAAGGACATCCCTTTTATGACTTGCTAGTGCTATTTGGTGCATTTTGTTTGTACACCAGTATGATGGTGTTTTCCAGGGCAAATCTTCACTTTCATAATTTTAGTGTAACCGAAAACCCGAGTTTTATTTCATATTCCTCTCGTTCGTGAATCGGTTAACCTGGTTATACGTTTTTATGTCTCGGTTAACGGGTTTTTTTTTTAATTGTGTGTCAAATTTTTCAAAAAACTTTAATACAAAATTTTATATGTCATTTTTAAACAAGAGCTAGGAAATGTTAAAACAATAATTCCCCGTGAGTTTCTTCCATTTTGTATTCTTTATAAATAGGAGAGGGAACAAACTCCCAGGGAATTTATTGTTCAGAATGAGACTCAAAAATTTTAAAATTTTGAGCTTTTGAGAACCAAGAAAGATTGTAGACTATATTCTTTTGCATATTTTACTGAGATCAATCACTGTATAAGTTTGGTTTATTATATATTATTGTAAATATTGGTATATATTAAAAAGTGAAAATATCTTATAAAGCTATTTATAATATTTCCTCTTCCAACTAAATATAAGTACATTTTAAAGATTTCCATACACTTCGGATAACCGGTTAGTTTGTTCTCGGTTAACCGTTTTTTAAGAAATGGCCAATTTACGGTTAACCGAAAAACCGATATCTTCAAAATGTACAGCTATTCTTAAAAATAATAATCTTTTAGGCTTACACGATACAAGACCTGATACAATGTGAAAAGGTTCATACGAAATTGCAGGATTGCTTTAAGAAGTTGTGAGTAGGTTGTTCAAAAGTTCATCATATAGATATTTTTGCAAGTTCTACAAACGGGTCTCAATATAAGGAAAAAGGTTTTAATCCAGGTTAAATAAATTTCAAATCACAATGTCAGAAGCGGCCAACAGATGGAGTTATTTCAAAATTTAATGTAAAAATCAGAATTTTTCCATACAAATTTTAGCAATTTGTTGAAAAAGGTGTTATCTACACTGAAATAACATGGAGTGCAACATTTTAGTTACAACAATTTTCTTTACTTTTCTATTTTTACACATTTAAAAGACATTTGCCATCTGCTGGTGAATTAAACAAATTTATTTGCTTTAAAATTATTTTGGTTTTGTTCTATGAATACAAAGAATTGCCATATTGAACTTAGCTAAATTTAACTATTTTTTTTTTGGATTCAATAAATCTGAATTGAATTTACTTCTTTTGCTACAGAAACGCCATTTTATTTTTCTTTCACCTTGTATTAGCTTATACAGTGCATTTTCAGATAATGGTAAGCAAAACTAAATTACAGCCTCCAAAGATAGTTTTTTCTTGAAATAAAATAAATCCATTATATTTTATACCCCATTCACACCGTGCAATTATTCATAATTCACACTCTCATTCATCATTTAACCCCCAATTACGTACTGAATGACATGATTTGCTATACAAAATTTCAGCTTTACACAAGCTTTTCGTAATTCAGTTTGAACAAGTATCAATGTATAGTCCGGCATGGCCGACCATATGATCAGTCAGTACGTTAAAAATATGGATTATTTTGTTAAAAATATGGATTATTTTGTTAAAAATAAAGCATTTAATTCGTTTTTAACTTTATTCCGGAATATTTTTACTTATTTTTGATTAAAAATATATTTTATACAAGAGGGCTCAAAGGGGAGTGGGGGTAAATATGGGCCTATCTTTATCTATGTTGGTAGAAGAATTTACATTTATTTAAAGTTATTTATGTAGAATTTAATCGTGTTATTAGTGTTTATAAGTGAATTTAGACCTTCAAGTAATTTGTAGGAGTTTGTATGGGGGCTAAGGTCAAATGACACCCGATCATAAAAAATTGATTGTGTTATTGAGAGTTCTATAAAACAAAGTTATGTCAAGTTTTGTTGACGTAATAAAACATTTAACATAATTATAAATGCAAAGGCCCTATTTGGGGGGAGGGGTTGGGTTTTACGGTTGTATGGGGGCTAGACGAGGTAATAGACCGATTTTGGGTGTTACACACATCAGCACAAATGCATAATACCCTCCCCGTTATAATGGTGCAGGGTATAATTACGTAAGAATTACTAATAAATAAGTGTCATCTCTAACTTTTATCGGGTCAGCTGTTTGCTTTCATTAGTTGGAGACAAATAAAAAATTTCGTTACAAAAAAAATGCAAATAAATAGAAAATATACAGTTTAAATTGTTGAAATAATGTAATAAACGTATTTTTGTATCATACACACACATGTCAACCTTTTTTTGTAAATTCCTTTTTATCTTCCCTTTTTTGTTTTAGCGTTTGAACAGCGTAGTAATTTAATTATCTAAAAGTTTATAAAATCAGTCTCTCATTACTATTAATTACTATTAAATAAATATTATTTCAATTACTAAAACCAGTGTTTCGATCTTTGGCTCCAACATGCTAGTTCTCCAATTTGTCCACCAAATAATTATATGGATTTCAAAATTGCCCATAAAAAATTCAAAATAAAAATAGCCTATAGTTATTTCCAGATATAGGAGAACAAACACTAAAAATTTCAAGAAGATCGCTTTAGTGGTATAGCCTACTATAACTAACTCATCCTCGACGTTAATAAAAATTGTATACTTTTGGTTCATTACAATGATGGGTTTAAATATTATACATTTTGTCTTTTTTCATTTCAAATTAATCCATTCAATTTCTACTATTAAAGACGCGTCATGCCCACAATTAGTTTTCAAGATTAAATCCTGCTTGTATGGGTAATCAATAGATATGCCTCAAAATATGCTCTTAAAATTTTAAAAATATGCTCTAAAAATAAATTTTCGATTTTTTTTAACATTGAAAAGCTCAACAAGACTGAAAATGGTATGAAATATTCAATTGTTGAATTCACAATCGATGTTGTAGCGTTGTATGCGTTGTATGTCAGCAGCTGCTACAATAGTCATAACAACGTTGTTGGTATTTTCTAGGCAAAATTTCTATACAACTATTACGACAATTATTCATATGTTTTTTGAATGTCGTAAGAAAATTCAGTGTTGTCTATTGTTTATTTCAGCATATAAATAAAAAATTCAATCGATTTTGGCATAAAAACGATAAAGTGGTAACACAGAAATTACAAACAAACAGCTGTTTACCAAAACAAAAATAAAATTTTATTAAAAACTGTTTATTAGTTTAAAATGTGGAATAATGGAAATAATAGAATTTTAAATAAAAAGAAATTAATTTGGTTTATTTTGTCCTTTTAATTAGTTTAATATTATTTGTTTTATTTTACTTTTGACATTGTTTGTTTTGATTGTTTTTTTATTTTTTTATTGTGAACATAAACTTATGACTTGCTACAAAAATCTGTTCACAATCACTGTTCAAGATAATTTGATGAAATTTGGCACATACTTTTTTTTGATTCAAGGACGATCGCTATTGAAAATGGTTGAAATCGGTCCATAGCCCCCATACAACCGTACCCCCCAAATCGGGCCTTTAGGCTCATAACTACGTTAAATGTTTTATAGTGTCAACGAAAATTAGCAAAAATTAGTTTTATAGAACAATAATTGACAATACTAATTTTTATTGTGATCGGGCCTCATTTGACCCTAGCCCCCATACAGACTCCCCTTCAGAAAATGACTTGATGGTCAAAATTAACTTATAATTACTTATAAAACGATTAAAATCTACATAAATGACTTTGTAGTAGACGTAAATTCATCTACCAAAATTTATAAAGATAAGCCCATATTTACCCCTTCTCCCCTATGAGCCCTCTTGTAGAAAATCTCTCTTTTTTGTCAACAATAAGTAAAAATATTCCACAATAAAACAAATTAAATGCTTTATTAAAAAAAAATTCAAAATTTTAACATACTGACTGGTGTAGGGTATCATATGGTCGGCAATGTCCGACTATAATTTCATACTTGTTTATTTTGTATCTCTGCACACATGTCACACATAACATACACACAAACAAATGTAAACTGTAGCAGAAAGAAATATTAACCGTTGTACTGTACTACCACCGTTAAACTGTATTACCACCCTCAAACAAATATGAGCTGTATTACCAACATATTACTGCTTTATCTCCTTGTTTTTATGCTTTTATTTATAATTGGTTGAGGAAATTTTCAGAGGTAGTCTCAGATTTTTACCCATATCTCAGTTATTTATAGACAGATTTTGCTGATTTTTAATAGGAAACTTCTCGAAAGCATGTCTGATAGAATTATTGAAGATATCTGGAGTCTTCAGAAAATTGAAATTCAACAGACAGACAGACGGACATGGCTTAATCAATTCCGCTATATATAAGGATCCAGAATATATATACTTTATAGGGTCGGAAAATTATATTATAGAAATTACAAACGGAATAACAAACTTATATATACCCTTCTCACGAAGGTGAAGGGTATAATTAGTATGATTATCAAAAAAAGTCAATTAGAAAATATATTTTGTTTTTAAACTATCAGATTTGAAATAAAATGAAACTTCAATATAAAAAATTCACAGAATAAAAGTAAATTTTCATTTTGTTTCTGTTTTTTATTAAAATTTGTTTATATTTTTTTTGTTTAGATAAAAATAAAACTAAAAAATCGAATCGTTTTGTGCTGATGTTTGTAACACACAAAAATATTATATAAATATTAGTCCTATACCTTAAAGTATACCGATCGATTCAGAATCATTTTTTAAATCGATTAAGTTCGTCTGACCTGCAGGCTGTCCATGTAAACCTTGTGAGCAAGGTACATGTCGCAATCTCGACTTAGCATGTTTTTTGGCACAGGGACAAAGCCTTTAAAAATAGTTGAAATCAGTCCATTATTTCACCTAGCCCTCATACAACCGTACCTCCTGATTTGGGATATTAGTATAAGACACTTGCGAATTTTCGTAATGATCGGCCTTTATTTGACCCAAGCACCCATACAATCCCCCTTCTTAACTTCTAAAATTGATTTGTAACCGTTTGTATCACAATGAAACTAAACAAAACTAACTGTTATTTAAAAATATATTCTTTTCCCAATTTTAATGAGTATCGGCCCATGTTTGAGCTATACGCCTATATAAAGCCTCATTTAGAAATTTTAGTTTTTTTATCAATAAATTGATTAAATACACAAAAAAGTTTCCTTATGAAAAATACAAAAATTTTAAAAATATACTAGGGTGTAGGGTATTATATGGTCGGCCACACCCGACTATACTTTCATACTTATTTTTAATTTTATTTGAACATTTTTACATGTCGTTTTACGGAATATTATGGTGTGTAGCCAACTTAAATAACTTATATGCCCCAAAAACATGCATTGCATATTTTGGTTTCCTTGGATATCAGCATACATAAATATTTTCGATTTTACAAATATTTTTTAAAAAAGCGTAATTCAGTATATCTCTTACCGTAAAATTATAGGTTTTGACATGAAATGGTATGATCTATTAAGTCGAAAGCTTAAGAAAATCATAAAAAATGTCTCCAACTCCTGAACAACCACGATCCAAGCCATCGCAACAGCTTCCTCTGTTCAGCAACCATTAAGAATCGATATTGATTTTTATAGATTATTTCCTGATCATTTAAATATTATACAAGTTGTGAGTAAAAATCGTTTCAAATTGTTTATCAATGACTGATAATCAGGGCAAGGATTTTCATGTACTACAAATTCAAAATATGCGCTTATAATATGCACTATAAAATGGAAAATATGCAAAGAATATGTAAAATATTTCCTTTAACAAAACAAGAAAGTAGAGTAGAGTACGATCGCCTATATATAGTATGGCACTTAAAATACATATTACCTACAATTTTATGTGAATATTGATTTAAATAATAAAATTTCTATATAAATAAATTTAAGTGTAAAAAAATATTAAATATATAAGTTAATTTTTCTAAAAAGTATTAAAAAATTGTTTAACTTAGAATATTGTTTTACCATCCTCACAAATGAGATGGAGGTATTATATTATAGATATAATTTTACAATTAAATTGGCCAATAGAGTGAGCAAAGTGTCTATCTGTATATGGTATATCATTAAGGTTGTATGGGCCACTAGTTTCCGAGCATGTTACGGTAATACATAATTAATAATATGTATAAGGTTTACACAATATAAATGATAACTTAGAAAAGACATTGTTCAAATGATTATCAAAACTCAAATTATGATCGAGGAAAATGCCAAGTGTTTAAATATATAATTAATTTAGTTAAAAAAATAAAACAAGATTAAAGTATTTTGTTTTCTGTTACTGACAAAACAATGTAAACTTTGGTGTTATACCAAAATTGGTCAGAACTTGTCAGAAACTCAGAATATAGTTCTATATCTTTTACTTTGTATTGCTGCATAACATTGGAGACGCATTGAAACAATAGTTGGATAAAAAAATTAAATTGAAAAATTTAGCTATTCCCTTATATCCGCTTCCTAAAAATCGTCCTTCCAATTAGACCAGAAAGGAATGGATCTCTACCTTATACCATACATTCTGTCTATTATAACCACCATCAAAAAAGATATATTGATTTTGTCATTCCGTTTGTAACTCATCGACCATCATAAACCCACAAAAGTATATATATTAATGGTCCTTATTAAATTCTAAGACGTTCGTGTTGAAAGCACGATAGGGTCCGAAAGAAACGAGAGAAAGGATTGGAATTTTCCACAAATATTCTCCATAGGTAAGGTTTATTTGGTATTGAAAATGGGCAATATTGGTCCACGTTTTCGGATAGCCCCCATACAAGTGTACCTCCGAAAAACAGTTTTAATGGGCATATCTGTTTCAAAAGTATAGGTAAGTAATGCAATGAAATTCAAAATAAATAAGTTTCATATGATCCAAAATCTCCCTACCAAATTTATTGAGGATCGGTCTATAATTGACTCTACCCCCCATATAAGGCCCCCTTCAGAAAATTACTTTAACGCTCATTACTGACTTAAAAATACGAGTATAATGATGAAATTCGACACACATAAGTTTCAATGTAGCCAAAATCTCTCTATCAAGTTTTATGTAGATCGGTCCATAGTTTAACGCTCATAATCACCATAATATTTTATGGTACTGTCGACAATGCCTATTGAAAATGGTTAACATCGATCCATTATTTCACCTAGGCCCCATAGAACTGAACCCGCCAAATAGGGCTTTTAAGTTCATAATTATGCTTAATATACTCGTATCTCGACAAAAAAAGTTCTGTAGTAGTCTTGATGACCCCGATGAACTTTATAATTATAGGGCCTCATTTGACCCTAGGCCCTCTAAAAAGCCCCCATCAAAATTTTACTTAAATATCCACAGTTTTATTAAACAGTAAATTCCTTTAGTATATCTGAGACAAGATACAATTCAACTTAAATGCTTTATGAAAACTAAATCTCATTTTATTCGTATACAGGTCGGCCTCGCCCGACTATAACTTCTTACTTGTTAATTATGTTTTTATACCCTTCACTTTCGTGAGAAGGGTATATATAAGTTTGTCATTCCGTTTGTAATTTCTATAATATAATTTTCCGACCCTATAAAGTATATATATTCTTGATCCTTATAGATAGCGGAGTCGATTAAGCCATGTCCGTCTGTCTGTCCGTCTGTCTGTCTGTTGAAATCAGTTTTTAGAGGACCCCAGATATCGGCGATGTCTGAATCTTCAATAATTCTATTAGACATGCTTTCGAGAAGATCGCTATTTAAAATCAGCAAAATCGGTCGGTAAATAACGGAGATATGAGCAAAAATCCGAGACAACCTCTGAAAATTTCATCAAAAAATTGTTAAAAAAGCAACAAAAACACTGTACATAGAAAAAGATGTACACGTGTGTGTGTAGATGTATTTGGTTTTATTCAGCTGTGTATTTTTTTGTATGTTTGGAATTCAAACATACAAAGTATACACAGCAAAAAAATATGATTTGCATTTTTTGTTAAAATAAAATAATTTTCCCTTTTGTTTTGCAAATATATTTTTTGATGAATAGAAAAAAGTATTTAAAACGTTTTCAATTATATGAGAGTAGATTGTGAGTTATTGTACAATAATTTTTATGCGAATAATGTAAGTTTGAAATTTAAAACTAACACAAATTTTTTCCAAGTGCTTTTTAAAACAATTTTTTTTACGATAAACAAAATCTACGTCTCGTCAATGTTTACCAGCAATGAATCAGAGGTCGAAGTCGACCGGCTTCGAGTCGGAGCTTAGCCGCCGCCGAACTATATTTAGTTGCTTGAGCCGCCGCCGAAACATTCGGCTTAAATCGACTCAAATTTTTTTAATGTTTTTATTAACTAGACTGTAAGATCAATTATGTTTAAAATACACTATGGTGAAGGGTATATAAGATTCGGCACAGCCGAATATAGCACTCTTACTTTTTTTTTTTTAATTTTGGTAAATACGTGTGTATTAATAACAAGTAAAAAGTTATAGTCGGGCGAGACCGACTATACATACTAAATTGGGTACTAAATTGGGAAACTAATATAACTAATAAAACAACAATTAAAAAAAAGGACTTTCATCTGAGGGGCTTGGAGCCTCCATATGAATAAAATAGAAAAAATCGTATATCTGAAAAATTATTAGAGCTGGAATATTTAAATTTTACTGAATTTATCTGAACATTTAGAGTATAACGAGCGAACTTTTAACAGGGACTTGACATTTCCCATGAATAAACAAGTAGGAAAGTATAGTCGGGCATGGCCGACCATATGATACCCTACACCATGAGTATATTTTTACAATTTTTACTTTTATAAAATTTTTATTTTTTGTAAAGAAACTTTTATGTTGAATATTACCATAATTCCAAAATATTTAAGCCATTTATTGATAAAAAACTAAAATTTCTAAATGAGGCTTTATATAGGTCAAATATGGGCTGATCCTCGGTAAATTTGGGAAAAGGATATATTTCTAAATAACAGTTAGTTTTGTTGAGTTTCATTGCGATACAAATGTTTACAAGTCAATTTTAGACGTTTAAGTCATTTTTTGAAGGGGGGTTTGTATGGGGGCTAGGGTCAAATATAGGCCGATCCTTACGAAAATCTGCAGTATCATTTATACTTATATAAAACTTATTTGTGCCAATTTTTAGAGAGATAACAGAATATTTGACGTAATTATAACATAAAAAGTTCAAATCGGGAGGTACGGTTGTATGGGGGCTAGGTGAAATAATGGAAAAATTTCAACCATTTTCAATAGGCTTCGTCCTTGTGCCAAAAAACATGCTTGGTCCAAATTTCATCAAATTATCTTGAAAATTGCGGCCTGTACCTTGCGCACAAGGTTTACATGGACAGCCAGCCAGCCGGACAGACGGACGGACGGACATGTCTTAATCGACTCAAAAAATGATTCTGAATCGATCGGTATACTTAAAGGTGGGTATTGGACCAATATTTTTGTATGTTACAAACATCAGCACAAACGTATAATACCCTCCCCACTATAGTGGTGTAGGGTATAAAAACAAAATATTGTTTATCTAGGAAAAGAACTAATTCAAATTTTGCATAAATTACTTTAATATTTATCTGAACAATTTGGTGGAAAAATGGCGCACTTTCATCTGGGGAGGTTAAAGTTCCCACATGAATTAAATAGAAAAAATCGTATATCTAAGAAACTATTAGAGCTCGAATATTCAATTTTTATACGAATAACTTTAACATTCATGTGAACATTTACAAATAACTGGCGGACTTTCAATGGGGGCTTGGTAATTGAATTAGTTACAAAATTTCGTATATCTTCAGAACTGTTAGATAATTAAAATTTTTTCGTAGATAGATATTGGCGAATTTGCAATAATTTGCTTGGCATCTGGTAATCTGGGAAACTATTGTGTTTAGAAATTTCAAAATCGTTAAGTGGATTTTTTATTTATACTAGAGGGTAAAACAAAAAATATTGTATATCCAAAGGCATTACAATAAGAATTATTTTTTGTGAATAAAAGTATGTATTAAATTTCAGCACTAAGAAATAAATCAGATCATTATTGTATTATTTTAGAATTGAAATGAAATATATTCTCATCAAGAGAAATTATAATAAACCTTTAAGAAAAATTTAGTAACTAAATAAATAATTTTTTGGATTATTATGTACATATTTACATTTGCTTGGGGTAGCGAAGCACACCGAGTATTAGCTAGTTATAAATAATAATGAATTGATAATCTGAGATACGAGATATATATGCAATTATATTATGTATATTAGAGTGCTCCAAAAAAAAAACGAAGCGATTTTTTTTGAATATATTCTAAAACACCATTTTGTTACTCTAGTCCGATATTAGTTTTTGTCTTTATAAAATAATGCAAACATGGTCACAGATATGGTCAAAAAAATTTGATTTTTTCAACTGGAGTTTCAAATCTTCAATTAAAGTTTTTTAAATTTTGTTGAAAAAATTTCAAAATTTTTAGAAGATCTCATGGGGATTTATAGACAAAAAACCACAAACCTTATGTGGTCAAATAAGATTGTTTCATAAGCTTTTATACCTAATATATAATTTTTTGTATTATTTTTGTTATTCCTCTAATTATATAGAGCATTATATAAACACTATTTATTGTTTTTAAGATTTTGTTGCATTTCGGAATTAAATTTATTCCATATATTTAAAAAAGTTAATTTTACTTTTATAGCTGTTATTTTAAACACAGGACTTCATTCTAAGAATAAAAGTCATATTTATTAAACATGGTCAACAAATAAATAATATTTCGATATGAAATATTTTGAACTCCAAATGTTATGGGTTAAGAATGTCCGATTTGAATAAAATTTGGAATATATATAGTAATATATAATACTCTAAAGATACAAAGATGCGATTTTCCCGAAATCCGCAGAGTTCAAATTGTAAGTATAGGTCAACTTTAAGAATTATTATTAATAATTATTAATCTAATTTTTCACCGTTTTATTCACTTATCTGTTGCCCATAAATCCCCTTGAGATCTTCTAAAAATTTTGAAATTAGTTGAAAAAAGTTTCAAATTAACTGAAATTGGAGATTTAAAACGGCCGTTGAAAAATTTAAACTATTTGACCATAGCTGACAAAAAGCTTGCGTTATCATATAGGGACAAAAACTAATATCCTAGTAAACATCTTGAATTTATTTGCTGTGAGACACCGTTAATGGCCTGGGGAATTTGCAATAGCTTTAAAAATTTCAAAACAATTATTGTGTTTTACATCTTTCTTGGATCATGTTGAAAATTGTGCAAGTCGCCATGGTAATAATTGTTCACAGACTCTTCCATAACTTTTTTCGTTTTAAGTAGAACTCACAAAATGTTTTTTATCTTTACGTATCCATTGTAGCATTTTCTGTTTGTACTCTGAGTGTTTGGAAATTACCATTAACACATGGTATGACTTTATAGATTTTTTCTCTAAGTAATATAAGTTGAAGAAAAAATATATTCTGTATCATCAGAAGGATTTCCTTACTTTCCTTTATTTGGTCATAAACATTGTATAAAAGTCATTAGTCTTTAATGAAGTGTGTAATCTGATGCAATCCATATTGTGAACGTTATGACTGAATTCTACAGATTCAACATATATTTTAAACTGTATATTACTATATACATGATCCAACGACTTACTACTGCAAGACAATTCCTTAAGTCCTAACACGCTTGAAGATTTGTTAAATTTTGTGAAAGCAAACTTTGTAAATTGTCTATATTTGAATCTCCAACAAAGACCAAACTTTCCCAATATGTTTTATAAAAAAAAGAAACATAAAAAGTTCTTATATTACATTTGGGAAATCTGTAGAATGACATTATTTTTAGAGGTTTTAAATTTTGTGAAAACAAACTTTGTAAATTATCTATATTTGAATCTCCAACAAAGACCAAACTTGCTCAACATGTTTTATAAAAAGTACTTATATTACATTTGGGAAATCTGTAGAATGACATTATTTTTAGAGTTTTTCCAAAAATTTGTTTATTTAGTAATGTTAGAACAATTGAATCTATATTATTCTCGCAGTTACATATATCAATTGAATATGATAAATTCTCACGAACGTATATTTAGATCTACCATGCCCATATTCTCTACAAGTATGAAATGCCAGGAATATTATACATATTTATTAAATGTTGTACTTATAAAAAGTACTTATATTACATTTGCGAAATCTGTTTTTCTGAATCTGAAATTATTTTTAGAGGTTTTCCAAAAATTTGTTTATTTAGTAATGTTAGAACAATGGAATCTATATTATTCTCACTGTTACATATATCAATTGAATATGATTGATTCTAACGAACGAATATTGTAGATCTACCATGACCATATTCTCTATTATACAGATTTATTAAATGTTGTTGAAGTTGATAATTTTGGAAATAAAATTTTTAAATATATTGAATTTTAAAAATCTACTAAATGCTTCTGGCATTAAAATATCCATATCTATATATAAAAAACCAAATTAATGATTAAATACCCTCCACCAATAAGCTTCTTTTTATTAAAATCCATTTAAAAATCAATATTCTTTTTATTATAACCCAATTGACAATCAATTTTTAGATAATTCGACAAAAGTTTTGTTTTCATAGTGAGGGTACTAACTTTTATTCATGTGTGGAATTAATTTTTATTAAATCCAGAAAAATGTATATTCAGTTAGATTGTCAATATGCGTTTAAATTAATAATAATATATGTATATGCGTTTATGTGATTATCGGCAGTGGATTTTATATACGGATTTTTATAATACGAATCTATCCGGAAAAAATTTCGGAGAGTGATTTATATGTACACACAAATATTTGTGTCGAACTTTATTCCGATAGCTTTATTATTCAAAGAAATATATGAGCTTAGGTGATTTTCGGAAGTGGACCCTTTTTGGGAGCTATGACTACTTACGGCCCTATCCGAAAAAAAAATATAGAGGGATTCATATAAAATAATAACTTTGTGTGGGGAAAATATATAACTTTGTGTGGGGGCTATGGGAAATTGTGAATCAATTATTATTATTTTCAACGTAATTGATCCCTGATAAAAAAAATTTTTAACAAATTTCAAATCGAATTAGCTTTTGTAGTTTCTGAGAAACGCACTTAAGAATTAGGAAAAATCTTAATTTTTTCGAGGTAGTCTGAAATTTTTACTCATAACTTTTTACGTGGTGAACCTATTTTGCCAAACTGTTTAGGACAATGGTGAATATCAATTCTGCGTCTGTTCATCTGTTCACTTAAAAGCTTGGTAATGATTTTAAGTGAACAGATGAACGATAAAATTCTGAAGAAATATAGTTTATACAAAAATACATGCATTCACCAAATGTTATTCGAATTGCTATCCAGCTTTTCACTTTCAGAAGTTAAATATATACTATATAAAGTTGTTTCTTAGTCTTTATATTTGTCATTCTCGAGGTCGTGTTTCCGTTAAAGTGGTACTATAGTTCATACAGTTTATAGACAGAAACAACAGGTAAAATTTATAAATTATTTGCAATTTCCTTATCATATTTAAGTACTCTTTAAGTGAAAATATATATATTGGTCATTTAAAACCTGCTAAATACAAAATTTTTTACAAACTCTTTATTGCAGTTATTAGTGCGAAAAATTCGCAGACGCCTAGCATTAATATATCGAGCGTTAGGTGATGAGGAACAATACAATACTCACATACGTCTGGCTAATCAAACAGACTCAGCACTGGGCTTAAATTGTGGCGCTTGTGGCGAAGTATTTGGTCTAGAGCCAGATTCCTTAGAAGCACTGCCATGTGCCCACATTTTACATGCCAGGTTAGTATATAACGATTTTGTATAACTTTGATATGTTACTATATTCATGCAATAACTTTTCTTAAAGATGTGCACAAGAATTAATACGCCGTAAAGATAAAGGCGCACCGAGAGCGTGTCCGGCATGCAATAAGGTTTTAAGTTCCCGCTTGCACTTATGTAGCACCAATATTGATGGCAGTAATAACTCCAGCAGCACTCTAAATCCAAACAGTTTGGCTAGGGATAGTATTCTTGCCACTATGGACTCACATAATGATCTTTTTACATTGCAGAGAATGAGTAACACAAATCCATCCAGTGCTCAAGTGACTCTGATAAACAACCCTTCGGCAAGCATTGTTAAAACATGCTACAGCGAAAACACTAATATTTACGGCGGATTAAAACAGCAGCCACCACAACAGCACAGCAACGCTGAGAGCACCTCTTTATTATTAGCCAACAATTCAAATTCTCCTAGGCCGGTTTATCGCAGCAATTTATCTTTAGCGTCGTTGAGTTTAAGGGCTTCAAATCTTACTATAGATAGTAGTCGTAATGCGACTTCATCGGTTTAATAAAGCCTTTAAAAAGTTATAAAGACTCCTTCCCACAAAACATGTTGTATGTAGAACTTAAAAATCCGGTCCTTTTTATTTTATACCATTAATGGTGAAACTTATACATACCTTTTATTTCATATGAAATTTTAAAAATACTGATCCAGGAGTCTTGTACACATAAAATGTCATAATTTTGAACAACAATATATATATATATATATATTATATATATATATATATATATATTATATATTATATATATATATATATATATTATATATATATATATATATATATATATATATATATATATATATATATATATATATATATATATATATAATTATATA
This sequence comes from Lucilia cuprina, assembly GCF_022045245.1. Lineage (NCBI taxonomy): Eukaryota > Metazoa > Arthropoda > Insecta > Diptera > Calliphoridae > Lucilia > Lucilia cuprina. The sequence continues at coordinate 6,548,590 of NC_060949.1, forward strand.
TATATATATATATAATATATATATATATATTATATAATAGCCACTTAAAACACATTAATTTACATAGAAGTTTTTATTTTCTGAGGATTCCTGCTCTGATTAATATTGGTATTAAATTGAAATGCTAAAAATCATAGTCGTGGCAAATAATATTAACTTATGCTGAATGGGATCCAAAAGTACGTTCAAAATAATGCATAAAAAAAATTGTAATCGAATATACATATGTATTTATACATTTATACATAGATATGTATGTTGTATGTATGCACATTAGGGTTATAACTTTTATACAGTTTTTGAAAATTTCAAAACGGTCTTATCCATTCCACATAGAGCGTAAAAATATATATCGAAAAATTATATTATTTTTTCGTGCGTTAAATAAGTTTCGGCGACAAATGCCTCAAATTTTTCGATATTAATGGTTAATGTTTGCAAAGAATTTTTAAAAGAAAACCTGTAGTAATGTAAAATTAAGCATTTTTGATTGATCATACCAGTTCCACAATTGCTAAAGCAGATATATTTTAATAAGTGAAAGGATTTTTATGCAAATGCATACTTATATTCAATAATTAAAAATATCTTTTAGCTATTTTCTTTTCGAATCGAAGAACTAGATTTTTCTTTTTGCATTACTACATTTTTATTGCATATCTCATTATCCATTTTACAATATCCACCCTATCCTTAAAAAACTGGCTTTAACTTCCATAAATCACAAAAAAACGTCATCACATGATGATCGGACAAATTTTAAACCTCGCTCAACATACGAACGCTACTATTTAAATAAATTCATGTTTTTCTTAATTGGTGTAGAGTATCATGTGGACGTCCATGCCAGATTATATTTTCATTTATGTCTCACATGTTTATAATTTAAATAGATCTCGTAAAATTTCTCACTTTCACTTCAGAAATTAAATATACATATACACTATTTTAAAATGTTCCTTTGGCTTCATAGTTATTGTCATTCTCGAGATCGTGGTTCCTTCAAACATGTATATATATTATTTTTTGTATATATTTTTCACATTTATACACATATTTTTAATTGTTATTGCAAAATTCCTCGCTTGATTATAATGACCTAAATAGCAGTTAAGAAAAAAATGTGTTCGACAAATACAAAAAGGGCATTTTACGTGGGATTGAATATTATGGAAAAGTAAATACCAATATATTTAAAGCCGACATCGGCAGAGCGTAAAATTTATTTCCAAAAATGTTTACATGGATGTTAAAGTTATTCGTGCAAAGTTTTAAAATTCTAACTAAAATTGTTTCTAAGATATTGGAGGTGTTATGGCCCCTAATACTAGTACGCCTACTTTTTGTCCTAAATAATCATATTGACACTAACGTATACATACGGATTTAATATTTTTTAATATGATTGTTGTTTCTCGCCCACTTGAAGTTTCAAAATAAAAAGTAACCTATTACCTATTCCAAACATACAGGAATACCCTTTGAAAATATATTTTGTATTAGTATAACACTAATCAATATAATTTACACAATTTATCATGGCGAAACTAATAAGGTGAAGTCATTTCAACAGCTGATTGTTTTTTTTTTTTTTTTTTTTTTGTCTGCGGAAATTTAGCCCGAAGCTGTCAAACTCCATATAAAAAAATTCTCTCTCAAACCCGAAGCTGTATACATATATAAAAAATTTTCTGAATGCGCCGCAAAATGAAATGACTTCACCAAGGCGTATTCATATAAGGTGGTGTTATTCAATAAGTTGATAATTTTTTTCTTAATTCGCCTTGTTTACGTAGCTGTCAAGATTTGTTATTGTTTACATTTATATATTTCAAAAACGGAAAAAAACTTCGTTAATATTTTGAATTATTTATGTAAAAAATCTGAAAATACAAAGCATCTCGTAAACAAATATCATATTATTTAAATAATAGCAAGGTATGTATACAAATATGTTATTTAAGAAAAATATTATATGTTAACATGTATTATATGTTTACATATTACACAATATTGTTTTATATTTTAAATTGAAATTGTGTAGATAACGTGATTAACTAAAAAATATCTTCCGGAACAACTAATATTAAGAAACGCATATAAAGTATTTACCCGACTGGCGGCAGCTGACTTCTACGTTATGGCTTAATTTCGAAATCTATTAAATGTTAAAAAAGTAAACAATATTGTTTTATATATACACACCTCGATAAAAAGATTAAATTAAAAAAGTCTGTTCCAGAACGCTTTAAATAACAAAACGCATATGAGGTATTTACCCGTCCGGCGGCTGCAACATTATGGCCAAATATTGAAAATTACTTCGCCGGAGTAGAATTATCCATTCGCAACAAATATTCATTCATTCGTAATATAATATTTTTTATGAATATGTACATTTTTATGTTTATTTTTCACAAAAAATTAAGTTTTACTTAACTTAAGGCACTCACTTAAATTTTTCGTTGGAAACAAACATTATTCAATTCAGAATATATTTTCTTCGCAAATTTTAATATCTTTATCTTTTACTATAATAAAAACATTTTACAAAAATTTTTCATCAAATTAATTCGTCGTACTTATGGTTTTTGACATCTACGTAAACCAAATCCAAAAACAAAATACATGTAAAATGTTGTTGTTGCAGAACTGCCACTACCTTATCTGAATTCGCCTTGGACTTCACATTATTGTCTATTCGCCTTGTGATTTATTAATTTATGGCATTATATTTAAGAAAAAGGCAAATCAAATGACTTTGGGCATCATTTTGTCGACAGACTGTCATTTCCAAATTGTCTAAAGTTTTCGTTATTAACCTAAAGTTATCGAAAAAAGCCTTATCTGAGAAAAATTTGTTAAAAATCAACTTATTGTTGACTTAAAGAAGGGTCGAGGTTACAATAAAATTCAAATTTTTTTCAATAGTTTATTGAAGAATTTTTAACCCATTTGAAGTTTATTAATACAAATTTTATGAATTTTTTCTAAAATCCCAGCAAAAAATCTCAATTTCATTATTTTAGTGATTTCTTTTAGTCTTTTTTTTGTGACGTCCACATTGACGTGGGTTGCAAAGTTCCTAAAAAGTTCCTTATGAAATAGCAAACACCAATTCATTCAATGAAAAGTTCATATTTATTAAAAATTTTTTTATGTAAAATACAAAACATACAAGAAAAAAATTATTCGTATATGTATGTAAAAATTATCTAAAATGAAAACAAATCAGAATCTTAAATACCCTACACCAGCTACTTTTGTAATAATAATTTTTTATTTGGTGAAATATTTGTAAAAATAATTTTTCCCTATTCATAGCTTATATCTGTCACAAATGCAAAATTTATTGAACATTACAAAACACCATTTTAATATGCTTCAGCGAGTAAAATATTTAAGGATATTTAAAAGTATTGTCGCACACTAATTGTTTATAATTTGAGTTAAGAAAATACAACTAGTTAAATACGGTGAAAACGCCTTTTGAGAAGGGACCTTGTATGGGAAATATGATCATTTATGGCCCGATCGTAAGAAATTTTTACAGTAAAATTTTTGTAAACAAGAGCAATATTTCAGTCAAATTTCCTATCTATATCGTTAGTATATCGTTATCGTTAGTGGTAATAAGTAAAATTATTAATGTATGTTGAAGAGTATGAGAGCTATGACAAATTATGGACCGATTGGAAAATGAAATTGACAGTAACATTTTTGAAGATAAAAAGGATTATTTTTGCAAAACTTTATTTAATAGTGAGTAAAAAGTGTTTACAGAACCTAGTACGGGAGCTATGACCAATTGTGAACTTAATCTCGTAATAATAGTTAAAAAATATCTAAATAAAATAAAGGGAAAGAATAAATAACAATTATTTTCAGTATAAATCCTGAAATCCACGTGTACAATTTGCTGGAAAATAATCGGACTAGCAATAGGGAATTAATTCAATTTAAAATTTTAACATCTGGGAAGTAGAATATTCAAATGTTGTACGTAGGGGACATATGAATTAAATACAAGAAATTTTCAGAACGGGTTCCTACATTATCAATTCTAGAAGACGTTTCACTAAAACCTTACCATTGTTTTAATGTGTTAACTATGACATTTAAATTATACAATTCAGTGTTAACAAATCATTTGTCTTTTGGTTAATTAAACTAATTTCTGAGCCACCATTTGCTGATTAGAGAAATTGCCGTAAAATATAAATATGAAAAATCGTATTTTTATTAATTTTAGAGAGAGAAATATACTGGGTATAGCTATTTTTTTATAAAAGTAACTAAAATTTAACAAGCAAATATAGCTATGAAATTAGACATAAGTAAGTTTCTTATAATCCAAAATCACTATACAAAATTTTATGAGGATCGGGCCATAATTGACCCTTTCTCATATAAGGTCCCCTTCAGAAAATGACTTTAATGCTAATTACTGGCTTAAAAATAGTAGTATATAGATGAAATTCGACATAAGTAAGTTTCATACGAGTTAAAATTTATCTAAAAAAAATTATTAGGATCGGTCCACGATTGACCCTACCCCCCATATCAAGTGCCCTTTAGAAAATGACTGCAACACTCATTAATGGCATAAAATTACGTATCGATGAAATTCGACACAAATAAATTTAATACGAACCAAATTCTGTCTACCAAATTTTATGAGGACCGACCCATAATTGACCCTATCCCATTACATAATGGGTTCCCTTCAGAAAAATACTTTAACGCTTATAGATAAAATTCGACATAAGTAAGTTTTATTCGAGTAAAACGAGGTCTGATGGTAGGTATATAAGATTCGGCATAGACGAATATAACACTCTTACTTGTTATTATCTGAAGTCATTCTCAAGAAGTAAATTTTATGTTCTTTTTTGGAAGTATATATATTTTTATAGTTTTTCGATATTTATAAAGTTTTATTATTTTTACTACTTTTTGTTAAAAATTTTTTAAAAATTCGTTATGTCGAAATGAAAGGTGCTAAATGAATAAGATTTGCCTGTTCGTTAAATCCTATTTAAAGCCGCAGCTAGTGATGTGATGGACTTGTCCAACTTTAGTTATTTTGTTTTACTTAGAATGTGTACAATTCCCAGGATCATCATCACCTATACATAGATAGAAAATGACTTTTAGAAACCTGAGAAATAAACGTTAATTCAGTACCTTAATTTAAAGCAAATGTTATGTTTTCATACTTCATTAAATTAAAAAAGTATGAATACAAAGTAAACAAAAAGATATTTATGTATTCATATATACTCTATATTAAGCAACAAAAATATGAAATATATTTTTTCAAAAATGAAAAAACATAAAAAAATAAAATTTAAAAATTAATGTAATCATATAAAATATAAGAGATGAGAATTAAATCAAATTTAAAATTCACGTGTTAACAGAAAAATAAACAAAATTAAAACATACATATTTCAATATTTTAAATGTAAACAAAAAACAAAAACTATTAATGAAAAACTAATAAAATTATATTTTAAATTCAATTATTTTAAAATAAAAAACGAAAATCTAATAGTATATATTCCCTACACGTAAGCTGATCTAATATTATATGGATAGAAAGAAAAAAAACTCCCTCTAGATGTATTCCTTGGATTGAAAACAAATCTGCGAATATTAGGATTCTGGTTAATCGATATCAATATTTTGTGTTCAAAATTATATAATGATGCCAACCGTTTCTACATTATTTACTACAAAAGGGTGTTATTGCGGATTTTGCCGTTCCCCTCTAGAATTGTTCTACAACTTGTAAAACTATATCTTTCCAAAATTCTTACTCTGTGCACATTGAGATTCCTTCAAAATAAAGTTCAAAATTTATTACTAAATAGCCAAATGCGCTTGGAATCTCCAGAACCGTTACGGCACCTGTTAACGTTATTCTATTAGCCAAATTTGCACGACATAGTTTTACAAGCCATAGAACAATTCCAGAGAGGGGAAGGCATGTCCGATAATTTGTTTGCCTTCATACAAGCATAGAGCCCTCTAAGCACATATATACTTACATACATATGTAAAATAGGGTGGCCCGTTTGTATAGAGAAGGAATACGGTAGTGATGATAAATAAAAATTAAAGTTTAGTTCAGTTGTGATACCATTACTCAAAATATTTTCCCCAGGTATAATTTTTTGGGAAAAAATTGTACATAAAGTACTGCTCAAAAATTTTAGGTTATTATTCTTTTTATATTAATAAGTTAGAAAAACATGATTGATGGCAAATTCTAAAACGGTAATATTTAGTAAGATTTTTTTTCACAGGTAAACAACAATCTGACCTTCTAACATGAGTCACTTTTTTGGCAGATTTGAGATTGCGATGATACAAATTGTATAATTTTAAACAATTTCTCTATAAAACTTTAAAAAACTTGCTTCTAATGTTTAATGTTAATATCTGGAATAATAACACATCGTTATTGTTATCTGAATATGCTTAATTCTATACAAGCTGAACATGTAATATAAACAATTTAAGAACAGATTTGTTAATATCTATTATCGTATTACATAGATTTGATAATCAATTTGTATAGTAATTAAAAAAAAATTATATTTTTGAGCAGTACTTTAAAATTATTTAATGTAATTCACTGAAATCACATAAAGTATATATGTATGTATGTATGTATGTATGTATGTATGTATGTATGTATGTATGTTTGTATGTATGAATAAATGAATGTATGTATGTATTTTTGTATTCAGCCAAGTCGAAACTGATTTTAAAAATTGAAAAACTGTAATTTTTTTATGTTAAAAAATTTGGCCTCCTTTTTGAATGTATCATTCAATTTTGAAAGACAACAAGTAAACAATTATGTATAATTATAATTTATTGATTGTCAATTACTTTTTTATAGTATAACTCATATTTTAAATATTTTTTAATATAAATTAATTTAATTTTGAAATTTGTGTTTAAAATATTTTATTTTTAAGTATACATATTGTTTCTCTTATATATTTTCAGTACTGTACAATTTTAAAGGTAAACGTATAAAAATTAATAATTTAAGAACAATAAATGGACTATTTAATTAATTTTTTTTTAATTTAAATTTATATTTAAAGCATTATTTTTTATATTAAGGAAACATTCCAATTTTAATAAAATCTTCATTTATGCGAAATATGTATCGTTTGGCATGCAAATGACGTTGAAAGTTATTTTTCCCATCCCAACATATGAAGTATTCTCTGACAAAATAAGATGCCTATAAAATTTTTGTTAACCGTTGTTTTTCAATATATTTGATTTAACATTTTTTAAAGAATACTTAAAAAATAAATAAATGTTATCCTGTTTATATCGGAAGAAGGTAAGTCTTGGTAATATTATGTCGTTTTCTTTATCACATGTGTTTAATCTAATGACCAAATATGATAAAGACACAACACAACCAGAGTTTTGGATATTGCGGAGAATCCGAATGTGACTTTATAATTTTTCATAGTTTTTTTAATATCTAACCGCAAATTTTGAAGAAGCCTCTGCTTTTATTTCATTTTGTTTATTTTTATTTCATCTGAAAGACCTAACTATTTGCCACAAAACAATGTTTGGTTGGTTAGGGAAACCAAAACTGTCTGTGTTACAATTTAAAAGTAGTCGCTTGTAGAGCTAGAAAACAGAAAAAACATTAGTATTATAAAAACCAATGTTATAGTTATAGTGATAATATATTGAATTTAAAATCGGATAACTTTGGATATAATGAAAAAATGAAAAAAATGCATTATTGACGTTTAGAAAGGATAATTATTGGGTTCTATGGCTACGCCGAAAAAAATATCAGTTAAGAAAATATAAGAACAATTGGAGGAATTGTCACTTAATTTTTTTTTAGCTTTTCAGTGTTAATAAATAATTAAAACTTTAATTTTAAAGCATATTTCAAATCTTTACTGCATATTTAAAAATCTTAAAACAATTTTCTAGAGCATAGTTTTTATACCCTACACCACTTTAGTGGGGAGGGTATATTGGGTTTGTGCTGATGTTTGTAACATCATTCGTCCTATACCCACCTTAAAGTACCAATCGGCTTAGAATCATTTTCTGAGTCGATTAAGCTATGTCCGTCCGTCCGTCTGGCTGTCCATGTAAACTTTGTGCGCAAGGTACAGGCCGCCAAATTTGGCACACACGCTTCTTTTGGCACAAGGACTAAGCCTATTGAAAATGGTTAAAATTGGTCCATTATTTCGACTAGCCGCCATACAACCGTACCCCCCAAATATGGCCTTTTGGCTTATAATTAATTTAAATGATCCATTATGTTAACAAAAGTTGACAAAACTTAGTTTTATACAACTTTAAATGACACTACCGATTATTGTAATGATCGGGCTTCATTTGACCCTATCCCCCATACAAACTCCCCTTCAGAAAATGACTTAAAGGTCAAAATTCACTTACAAACACTAATAACACTTTTAAATTCTACATAAATAATATTGAAGAAGACTTAACTCCCCCTACCAACATTTTTAAGGATATGGCCATATTTTGGCCAACTCCCCTTTAAGCCCTCTTAAAAAATCTCTTTTTTTTTGCCAAAAAAAGTAAAAATATTCCGAAATAAATAAAAAAAAATAAACCAAATGCTTTATTTTTTTTTAAATAATCCCCATTTTTAACATACATACTGACTGGTGTAGGGTATCATATGGTCGGCTACGCCCGACTATACATACATTGTTTTTAAAATTCCAAGTTACGAATGGTAATAACTAGGATTCATTGAAATTTAGACTATGATATTTCTAAAACCTGATACGATGAGAAATTTAATACAAATATTCTCTGGTCTTTTTTCAAACATATGAATAATTTTTCTAAATTATATTTTTACATGCAGTGAAAATAATCCATGTCCAACTTTACGAAAATTCGTAACTTCTATATTCGTAATATTTACAAAAATTTCGTGTATAATACGAAATATTATTTAATAAAACTCTTTTCTGAAAGTACGAAAACCTTTCGTAATATTTTTTTCTTAAAGTTTAGTAAAATTAAACAAATTGATATTAATTATATTTGTTCAATTCACAATCGATGTTGTAGCGTTGTATGTCAGCAGCTGCTACAATAGTCATAACAATGTTGTTGGTATTTTCTATGCAAAAGTTCTATACAACACTTACGACAATATTTCATATGTTTTTCGAATGTCGTAAGAAAATTCAATGTTGTCAATTCTTTATTTCAGCAAATAAATAAAAAAATCAATTTTGGCATAAAAAACGATAAAGTGGTAACACAGAAATTACAAACAAACAGCTGTTTACCAAAACAAAAATTTCATTCAAAACTGTTTATTTATTAGTTTAAAATGTGGAATAATGAAAATAATATAATTTTAAATAAAAAGAAATGAATTTGGTTTATTTTGCTCGTTTAATTAGTTTAATATTATATGGTTTTTTACTTTTGACATTGTTTGTTTTGATTGTTTTTTTATTGTGAACATAAACTTATGACTTGCTACAAAAATCTGTTCAAAATCGCTGTTACTATATGTTCAATTCACAATCAAGTTGTATATTGTACCTACTAAAGTGTAGTAACAGTGATTGTGAACAGATCTTTGCAGCAAGTCATAAGTTTATGTTCGCAATGAAAAAAAAAAAAACAATCAAAACAAATACACATAACAATGTCAAAAGATAAAAGAAATCAAAAAATATTAAATTAATTAAAAATGCGAAATAAACCAAATTAATTTCTTTGAATTTTCAAATCTTTATATTCTTTATTCCACATTTTAAACTAATAAATAAACTTTTTTTAATAAAATTTTAGTTTTCTTGTATTTGTAAACAGCTGTTTGTTTTTGATTTCAGTGTTACCACTTTATCGTTTTTTATGCTAAAATCGTTTGAATTTTTGTTTATATGTTGAAATAAACAATTGACAACACTAAAATTCTCTCACAACATTCGAAAAACATATGAAAAATTGTCGTATGAGTTGTATAGAGCTTTTGCATAGAAAATACCAACAACATTGTTATGACTATTGTAGCAGCTGCTGACATACAACGCATACAACGCTACAACATCGATTGTGAATTGAACATATACTTTAGTAGATACAATATACAACTTGATTGTGAATTGAACAATTATAATTAAATAAAACTATAATATTTCTATAACATTTAATAAAAAGTAGAATATTATTCAAAATTATATTCATAACAAAATTAAAAATTCGAATGGAGAATAATTTTTAACTAAAATTAGAAAAATTGTTTTAAAAAGAAAAAAATTTTTGCATAAATTAATAATTGGTAAATTTTACCATATTTATTTAAAATTTGCTTTTTTCAATTTATGTAAATTAATTTTTCCAAGATTATTTTGCATTATACTAAAATATTTCGTACAATTTCGTATATTTTACAAAAGAATTTTGTGGTAGTACAATGTACGACATTTTTCGTATATATTAGGCATGGTTTTTTCACTGTATCGATATAATAATTTATTTTTATTACTATTTGAAATTATTTATGTGTTTGCAAACATCTGAAAATTGAGTAATAGAAAAAATTTTTTGATTTACATTCTTAATATTTCTTAATATTACAAATCTCACATTGTTGTTTTAAAGAAATAATCTTTATACTATTTTATTGATATTTTTATTTTCAATAGAATAATTTATATTAATAAATGCATTATAAAACAAGGTATAGCCGTTATACCTTACTTAATGTTAAGTAAAAGAATTAAAAATTTATTAAAAAATCTGTATATTTTAAATTATTAGTCATGTACATGGCTTTAAATTTAAATTTGCTTAAAAGTTTATTATCGGTTTAATAGTTGTTGTTTATAACATTAACTAGTCATATAATATCTGAATATGCTTTGTTAAGGTTTTTGTGGATCTTTAAAATTAAATTTTTGGTAAATAGAATATAATAAAGTGGAATGAAAGTGATTTTTCCTAATTTTTTTCATTACTAATTCATAGCAATTTCTTAATATTTGTCAATACACTAATCCTGTTTTTTGGCAGAAACATAAATCTTGTATAAAAAAGTAATTCTTGCGTTGGAAACTTAAACTATAAAGGTTATTCTGTTGCCACATTGTTTCAAAATTCATATTTAATATATTTAGTGGATTTAAATCTTTTGGGCTACTGAAGGTCTTGTAACAAATTAATTAATTTTCTGTTAATATTTTTAACTAACAATAAAATAGATTATTGCTGTATAAAAACTACATAAGTTAGTGAAAGCCATTAAATAAGTACATTCAGGGTTGCTTTAACACTACAAATAAAACGCCCCTTGTGACTAAGTAATATTACCTATTTCGAATAGGCATTTTGTATTTTCTCAAATAATAGAGTGCAGGTAGGGTTCAATAAGTAATGCAGTACACCGCAAATCTGGCATCTGAGTTTCACTTTCTTCACCATCAGAGTCAAAACGTCCCAAATCCTTCGAATTTTTTTTAGATGATAGAGGAAAATTCGAATGTCTCACTTTGTCCAAGTTATCCTTAAAATCCAGAGAAGGTGAAACGGCACCATCGGGTTCAGCTCTACAATATAAATTATTATTAACATCAGAAATATGTTGATTTAGAGTTTGAGTATTGTGGTTATTATATCTATCATTTATATTAAGAGGCAAACTTCTATATTCCTCATTTTCAGTATTAGCCTTAAGGTGAAGCCTAAGTTGGTTTCTTAAGTTCGCCTTTTCCGGAGCCCTTTTCCTTTGGAAATCCTCTTCAACTCTGAAATGTAGAAATAAATAATATAAATTCATTGTACATGATATTTTATTGATTTTAATTACCTTTTCATAGCTTCTAATTCATTGAGTCGTTGTGCTTCTTGTATTTCCGCGTCTTTGGACAATTTCTCAGCTAATCTACGCTTTTCCAAAACACGTACAGTACTTTGAAAGCTAAAGCGATGTGTGTTCTTTTCTGGCACCCCAACATTACTCTGAAAATAGTAATAAATTTATGTAATAAAATAAGTAAAACAAATTTATTTATTTAGTTATTAAATTATGCAATTTTTCTTAAAGGTTTATTATAATTTCAAGAAATAATAACTTCTACACTACCTTATCATAGAAGCTTTCATTCCAATTATTTATTGCTCGATATAGATGTGTAAATGTTAATAAGAATACAATTTTTTTTGGAAAATTTTCCAATTTAAACATATTTTTATACCCTTTACCTTCGTGAGAAAGGTATATATAAGTTTGTCATTCCGTTTGTAATTTCTATAATATAATTTTCCGTCCCTATAAAGTATATATATTCTGGATCCTTATAGATAGCGGAGTCGATTAAGCCATGTCTGTCTGTCTGTTGAAATCAGTTTTTAGAGATCCCCAGATATCGGCGAGATCTGAATCTTCAATAATTCAGTTAGACATGCTTTCGAGAAGATCGCTATTTAAAATCAGCAAAATCGTTGTTGTTTGGTTTTTCTATGTTTTTCGTTATTTGTGTATAGATGTCTGTTGTTTTAGATGCCTTGTGAATTTTTTTATTTCGTTTAGCGTTGTTGTTGTTCATTTTGTTTTTCTTTTGGTTTAGTAATAATGTAAACGGGAAAAATTTAAAATTTATAAAGCTAATATGTTTAAAATACACTATGGTGAAGGGTATATAAGATTCGGCACAGCCGAATATAGCGCTCTTACTTGTTAATTTTGTTCTTGTTTCGGATACTTAGATATGCTGGCTATAGTTTTATTCATTTCACTTGCCTATGTCATGTTAATATACTTATTTTTTATTTTTCCATATCAACTTAAAACGGCGATATCGCCCATATTAGAGATGTCAATTTCACCGATTTTTGAAAAGTTAATTAGGATTTTAATTCCCAGGTATTGGAGGTGCCAATCCCCCCATTGAAAGACCGACAATTTTTCTCTAAATGTTCACATGAAGTTCTTCAGATTCTAATTTGTAATTAATTCATAGGGGGTGGTTCCAAGTAAGTGTATTTCATACAGATAGACAGACGGACATAGATAAATCGACACCACAATTTTTCGTGGTATTACATGGTGGTATTAAAAATTTATTATAAAACATATAGTTCAAGTCTTTTATAGAAATATATATCTTTTTAGAGAGAAAATAATTATTTTGTAACATACATGTGGGCAATTTCAATTCTAGTGAACTCAAAAAATCGATTTCAACGAAATTTGCAACAAGCTAATTTTCTCTTTTAAACAAAAAAAAAGCTAACTTTGAAAAAAAAAATAAAAAATTTCTTTGAAAACAATAATGAAATGGCTATCTGAATTCATTTGGACAATTTTTGCTAAAACCCCGTATGACCAAAATGTCAGAAGACATTGATTTAAAAACTCACTTCACAAGAAATTCTCCATATGTAAATATGTATAATATGTTACTTGTGCAATTGATAATTCGTCTAAATTTAATGTAAGAATATTTTTTATTCAGAATTAGTACAACGAACACCACTACCCATTGTTAAATTAATATATAGAAGACACTTAAGATAAACATATATCAAATTTTGTTTCATATCGAAAAATATTTCAATGAGTACTTTTTTGAATCTCATATATGAACTACTATACGAATTTTAAAACGCAATTATATTTAAAGCAATCATGATGCAATTTGCTTTATTTTAATAAATTCGTTATTAATATTCAGTACAATCTAGTCATATTTGACCCAGGTGGCATACATCATTTTACAAATAAAGTTGTCTTTTCTCTGTTATAACGTCTCAATAAAATAAAAATCTCGATTATAGATTAACAAATATGGTCAATATGGGTATCATGGGAAAGTTCGTTAAAAGCTTCCCATTAACATATAAGCAATTATAAAATTTTTTGAATTTAACCACACTAAAGTGGGTATAAATATAATTTAAAAGAATTGCATATTTATAGAGTGATGCTCTTTAAGCTAGAAACATTTTATTTGCTCAACAAAACCTACAATTATTTCACTTTTTTGATGCGCCAAAGTTTAAGTTTTAAAGCATTAAAAAAATTTACAAATTATGATAATTTTGACCAACTTTGTGCGTCTTTTTAGGACAATATTTGTAAAGGTTTATAAACCACAAAAATTAAATTTTGCAGTATTTTTAAAAAGTTCATAAGATTTTAGCATTCAAATATTATTGCATGCTCAAATTATGTCCTATGTAAATGCAAATGTGCCTAGCAAAAAACTAATAATATAATAAAGTTAATGACCTACTTTTTTTTAATTTTATAAACTTCCAAACCCGATATCGTTTAAAAATTAAGGTATTGTGTATATAATCCTTTAAAAAAATTATTTGACATTTTATTCTTACCGAAGTTATTAACAATTGAGTTCAATTTCAAAGGAATTAAAAACTTTGATAATTGCTCATAAATTAATATACATCTCATCTAGTTTAAAAAATAATAAAAACTTTTGAAGTCTATAAAAATCGGAGAATTTGTTAACATGTCTGTAGTAAATTAGAGCACTTGATAAGTTCCGAAAATATATCATTTTATATTAGATATGAATTGAGTTTCAATCATTTGGAAAACATTTGATTTAAAGTCAAATATTTAGCAAAATTTAAATTTCTAGTATTATTTATAAATGTCAATCAAGATAAAAATAAGTACAACTTCCGGCTCCATTTCGAAATAAGGTAATTTGTAAAACATACATCTTCTAATTCCAATACTGTAAAATTTTATTGGCCGTTTTTTAAGAATATATAGTTGATTCATATTTGAGAACAATGTAAATATGTGCCAAACATTAAAAATAATAATTCAAGATTTAAAATTTGAATAATATATATAAAACTTCTTATTTTTTTCTGAATGCTTGATTACAAAACATTTCGTCTTATATTAGATAAAATTGAATTTTTTGAGTTTCTATAGTTTGTGAATCATTTGTTTTAAATTTAAAAATGTTTAAAAATTTAAATTTCTTATAATTTTAATTAGATTCCTAACAAAAAAATAGTGGAAAAATATGTTGTATTTCATCGTATTTGTAGTAACTTTTCTACATCTATTTCTTCGCATAATACTTGGTACTCTTTTTAAAGAAAATATTTGGGTTATAAAAAAATATTAATAAAAATATACATATATACACATATCTCTGAAACTAATAACGAAAAAAAATCAGACTTAAAACATAGAAGTACAATTTTTTCCTGTTTTTCGCCTTATATATTTCGAAAAGGAACTTTGCTACATTATACACATTTCGGACACTTTAAAAGCTTAATCAAAAATGTTTTCGCTTGAGTATAGACAATAATTAGTATTTACTCCCAAAAGTGCGAATTGTGTACCTTTTTACCCAAGTTTTGAAAAACAATATATTCTATCACACCATAAACTTATATACCTAACTATGTTTCAAATTTAAAGAAAATCGTCTTTCAAGGATGAATTCTATTGAAAATCGTAATACTGTGTGTCCACTCAGAATAAGTATCATACTAACTTCAGACTTGCTCATTTTGAGGAGATTTTTCGGTATGCTCTCATCAGGGACACCCCATAGGATCTTCGTGGTTCTACCCATTCTGTATTATGTATCTGGTATGCGATCAGGCACGTCCGATGATTGTATATAACCTTCCAATGTGTTTAGTATACATCGATGACGTGTCCTATAACCGCTTTTGGCCAGTTCGCCTAAATAAAGAGACCTTTGACTGTAAGCGCCGTCTCATATCTTAAATATGTTTCAATGGGTGGAATAATATCTGATTATTGATGCATAAGCTAGAATTGGTCTAATTACACTTGTATAAAGCCAATTTGCCATAGTAGGACTAAGACCCCATTTCATGCCTATAGTTCTCCTACATATCGCCCAGCACTGATGTGACTTTTTAATCCTATCCCCTATGTGGTGTCTCCATTTTAATTTTCGGTCGAGGATTACACCTAAGTACAAAGTACATCTAAGTACAAAGTATAGATAGCGGAGTCGATTAAGCCATGTCCGTCTGTCTGTCTGTCTGTTGAAATCAGTTTTAGAGGACCCCAGATATCGGCGAGATCCGAATCTTCAATAATTCTATTAGACATGCTTTCGAGAAGATCGCTATTTATAATCAGCAAAATCGGTCGGTAAATAACCTCTGAAAATTTCATCAAAAAATTGTTAAAAAAGCAAAAAGTGGTGCCAAGCCCCACATTATTCAATATTTTATGAATTAAGTTCTATATTTTCCTAGATAAACAATATTTTGTATTTTATTCATATGGAAAATGTCAAGTCTCCACTAAAATTTCGCTCGTTATACCCTAAAAATTATACTGTAAATGATATACGAATTTTCTATTTCTATTTCTTTTTTGTTTATATGAAAGTCCGCTCTTTTTTCCTAAAAAATGTTCAATTGAATATTAAAGTTCTTGGTGCAAAATTCAAAAAATTTAGTTCTATTAGTTTCCCAGATAAATGAACTTTTGTATTTAATTAATATAGTAGATCCCGCTCCTCTCATGGTAAAATTAAAAATTATTAAAATTATTGGATAGTAAAATTATTAGTGCAAAATTGTAAGATTCTAACTGTAACAGTTTCCAAGATAAACGAATCATGGTATTTAATTTATATGGAAGTTGCCAAGCCCCCTAACGAAAGTCCGCCCACTTTTTGTCTCAAATAATCATGCTGACACATAAAATTTGAGGACTCAAACTGTTATATTATCTCAAGAAAAACGAATTTTTGTATTTAATTAATATGGGAGGTGCCGCTCCCCTCATGGGAAGCCCGCCAATTTATTACCCAAAATGTTTACTTGGATGTTAAAGTAATTCGTGCAAAATATTTTAATATTCTAACTGTATTATTTTTAAAGATAAACAAATTTTTGTGCCACGCTGCTACGCCCCCTAACGCTAGTCCTTCCACATTTTATCTCTGAGACTCCAACTGTTATATTATCTCAAGATAAACGAATTTTTTTATTTAATTAATATGGGAGGAATCGCTTCCCCTATGGGTAGTCCGCCAATTTTTACCCAAAATGTTTACATGGATGTTAAATTTATTCGTGCAAAATTTTAAGACTCTAACTGTAATTGCTTCCAAGAATTTTTGAATTTAATTTATATGGGAGGTGCCACTCCCCCAAATGCTAGTCCTCCCACTTTTTATCCCAAATAATCACATTGACACTGAAGTGCCTCCGACAAAATTTGAGGACTCTAACTGTTATATTATTTCAAGAGAAACAAATTTTTGAATTAATTAATATGGGAGGTGCCGCTGTTTACATGGATGTTAAAGTTATTCGTGCAAAATTTTAAGATTCTGAATGTAATAGTTTCCAAGATAAACGAATCTTTGTATTTAATTAATATCTAGTTCGCCCTCTTTTTGCCCTAAATAATCGTATCGACCTAATGTGGCTCCGACGAAATTTGAGGACTCTAACTGTTATATCTATATAGTGTCTGACCAAACGTTCGGAGTTCGGTAAAAAGTGAGGTTCGGCAATGTTCAGTGTTCGGCGAAATTTTTACCGAATTTTATATAGATCTCGAGATATATTACTTCAAATATGGAAAACATACCCGGGTATGTGGGTATTGACAGAACGGTTAAAAAAGCATCAACAATACTGTGAATTGGAAAAAAATGCACATGTGAGTGTAGATGTATTTGGTTTTATTCAGCTGTGTTCATTGAGTTATGTATTTTGTTTTTTTTTTATTTTTATTTTTTGTGAATTCTGTTCGTATATTTGGATGTAGGCGAAGTAAATTAATAGAGTAGCGACATCTCTTGTTGTACAACAACACCTACAACAAACATATGTATTTTGTTTTGTAAGATACTGACTGACTGGCAGACATGTCAAGATCGTTTGGGAATAAGGACCTAGAAAATTTCAATGTTACAAATGGGATCAAAGCTTTATAGTCGAAACTAGATAATTCAAATTAAATGTTTCACTTTTCTTAGCTTTGTAATCCCTTTCTGGTTAACTGTTTTTTAAATCAGCCGAAAAATGCGTTTTTTCGATATTTTACCCCTTGTAAGAACATATTTTCCCCATACAACAATTCCAGAGAGGGAGATGAGCAAAATTCGCAACTTCGTTTTTTTTTTGGGAGCACTCGAATGCACATTTTAAGTGCTTAAAACACTTTTGTAGCTCTTATTATTGGTTTCCCGGTGATGGCGTTCGAAACAAACAAATGTAATAAAAATTACATATTTCCACCCCAAGTTTTGAGAAGATTACCATTTTCAAATGGCTTTAGGGTAGAAGAGGGATCATTCGCCATAGGGACACATCTGTCAATGCGAATATCATTAAAACTGAGTAATCGATTTTATCGCATTATCAAATTTTGTTTTCGTTTATCGATTATCTATCATCCCTGAAAATTTGAAACATTAACTTTACTTTTGATGGGAGGCAGACATGATTAATTGTTTTTCAAAGGGCTGTGAAAATATTTCACCGTGTGAACTTTTTGTGCTAACTTTTTTTGTTTTTGTGATAGAAAAAAAATATTGGTCAGTATTTGAAGGTCAATAATAGTGAACAATAAGACATAATAATATTTTCGATAATATAATTTGAAGCCCGAAAAAAATTAAACTAAACCCCAGAACTGCCCGTGGGGCATATGCGCCAAATTATGCTTGTGATGTAGAACAAAATTTGGTTAAAATATAGAAAAAATCAGTTATAATTTGTTTGAATTTTTTTGTTAAGTTTTGTGAAATAATAAATATCTGGTTCATTATACTTTGTTTAATGAATTAAAGTATAAAACAGCAAAATAAGTTTTTATATTTGTAAATTTTTCTTTTATTTTACTAATGACAAATCTGTCCCATCCCCTTGGCGCATTTACCCCATGGATGGGGCGGTATCGCCGTTTTTGGTCAGTGCGGAAAGGAAAAGAATGTAAGTTTAAGCATAGACGAATACTCATACTTGTTTCATTATTAGTGAAAATGCTCTTTATCATCAGTAATAATGCCTGAAAAAATAATTTAATTAGTATTTCGTACCTGTGGCATATTCTGTATTGGTGTTAGATCTTGTAGACTTTCTCTAACCATTTCCTGCCGCTGACGTTGGCGCTTATATGTGGTCTTGGAAGTCTTTGTTTGTTTTGTATTTGATTTGGGACTTTTAATTAAGCCGTTAATAGTGTTCTGCCCAGGAAGGTACACAATATGTTTACCCCCACATACATTGGTCAATGATTTCGGTTGTAACTGTGCCAATGAGTGCGTTGTCATGGACGAATTAAAGCAATTGTCATCAGAAGTTTTAGGGATAGCAGATAGTGCTGTATCATTTGTTTTCGATTTGTGCAGGACCCAATTATCATTATGATAGCTAGTTGACTTAGTTGTTGTTTTGAAAAGATCACAATCTGGTTGATGACTTTTTGAGTCGACAGAAAATGTGTCACCAAAAATTGTTTGCAGATGGTAACTATTGCGTTTGTTTGCTGATTTTGCAGCACAGGTACATTTACTGTTGGTGCGTGAGTCTACTAAGTTTTTACCCAAGTGACTTTTAAATTTTTGCAAACTGTTAAAGCCCGGTACCAACCAACAGTTGGCAGCCTTTAGACTATTTTCTTGTTCCATGTAATTCATTGAAGACTTTTGGCATTGTAAATGAACGTCTCGGGGCAAAGATAAACTAAAAATGTGCATCGAATTTGGATGTTTATGACTTTCTATGTTTATGTTATCAGACAGTTTTGTGGTTTTGCATTTATCGTCTAAGTCATAATGTTCTTCCTCGTCATCATCGTCAAGATCTTGCTGTGGGGTCCAGTGGTCTGTTGCTAAGGGTGGTGCGGTGTCCTTGAGCTTAGTTGGAAGACAAATAGGCGATTCAATTACATGGTTATTTATAACGTTTTTAGGTTTGGAACGTTCATGTTGCAAACGTTGTTGTTCCTCCAAAAGGTTGCGCCAAGCAGCAGCTGGACTAAAACTAGGTGTTTCAGGTTGTCTTCTAGGTAGGGTAGGGCGAACATGCACTAATATACCATTGTCCACAATTTCTTCTTCATCTTCGATGTTGTGATTTAATAGCACTATATTGTCTTCTTCGACCGGTTTTTCTTCATTTCTACAAGGTACCTTTTGAGTGATAGAAATATCTGAATTTAAGCTTTTATTTGTTGTTTCCATTCCAAAATAAAATGTTCGTTTTAGCTGAGGTATACGTGACTGTTGAGTTTTAGTTTTTCTTTTATTTAATGATGATGGACTATCAGTTTCGCTCTCGTGTTTCATTTTCAATCGAATATCGCTGTTAACGTTCAAATTATTACACTCACCTTGTAGAGTTCTTTCTTCGATTTTTTTAATTTCTCGTGGATAGTTCTTATCTAAACAGTGAGTATTTGTAGTGGTAATATGCATTTTATTTGAAGTGACATTGGTTTGTTGTCTTGTAGGCTTTTTCTTTTCAATAACAGTATCAACTACATTTCGATGTGCATTTTCTTCCAATTTATTACTAACCGGCTGAGTAGAAAGACCTCGTTTCTTAAGTATGTTCGGCCTTTGAAGAGAAGTCCTCGTTCTGTCAGTGTAATCTTCATTACTCTCTTTTTGTCTTAACAGCACTGCATCAAAACTTTTCTCTCTTCGGTAGGGTAATTTGCTAGTGAAACCTATATTTGATTGATGATTTGGCACTAAAGAATTAATTGATGTTCGGGTATTAGATCCACGTTGTAAGGGTGTTGTATGTTGCTGGGGTTTATGGTTCTGTGGCTGCTGCTGTTGTGGTGTTGGCTTATTGCTATTTGTTGCATATTTTCGGGGTTTAGCTAGAGAAGTGTTCTTTGAGTCGACCGCTACATTTTGACCCGGATTTGCGGGAATGAGTCCAGAAGTAGTGTTCGTCGGTGCTGCTGGAGCTTTGCGTTTCTTGTTGTACTTATTAACTTTTGACGTAGACGCCGTAGGTGTACTTGTTGCGGGTTGCGGATAAAGGTTGTTACAATCGTCCAAATTCGTTGAAATATTTTCTTGAGATTTAGTTCTATTGTAACCAACATGTAATAATGTTTGTGAGCGTCGGAATTCTGCTGTTGGTGGGGCGGATTTCCGGTGAGATATTGACTCGTTCTGACTATCAAGAATAAGTGTATGACAACGTCTCATCGGTTTAAATGCTGTAGGTTGATCCTTATCGCGATCCAAACCTGAAATAACAGTTCTTTCTTCTAATTGTTCTTTGGAGCGGAAGCTTATTGTACCACCCGCCTGTAGAATAGCACCGTTGGTTGTAGCTCTAAGCTTTAGGTTATCTGTAGGTTTTGGCAAGACTTTACAATCATTTAAATTTCTACCGCTAGACCATCCTCCCAATATCACTTGGTTATATTTATTTTTTGTCTCTCCTGTTCGTCTTAAATATTGCTGTGTATAATAAGAATTTAATTCGCTATCGACACATTCACTGTGTAAATTATGTGCACTTCCTGTGTTCCCCATAATTAAAAAAGAGAGAAAGCTGTAAATAGTACGAAAAAAATATTTTACTTTTATAAACCAAATATGACCAGTGAAAGTAAACTTTATCTAAATATTGGGTCTGACAAAGAATGGTTTTGTAATTAATTTAAATGGTGTTTACTACACTGAAAATAATCCATGCTCAACTTTACGTAATTTTTTTCCTTAAATTTTAGCGAAATTAAACATAATGATATTAATTATATTATCAATAAATAAAACTACAACATTTTTATAAAATTTAGAAAATGTATAATATTATTCTCGAATTATTTTCATAAAAAAATTAAAAATTCGTGAGGAGAATAAATTTGAACTAACATTAGATAAGTTATTTCAAAATGAACAAAAATATTTGCATAAATTAATATTTGGTAAATTTTACCATAATTAATCAAAATTCACTTTTTTGAATTTATGTAAATTACTTTTTCGAAGATTATTTTGCATTATACTAAAATATTTCGTACAATTTCGTATATATTACGAAAGAATTTCGTTTATAATAGGCATGGATTTTTTCAGTGTAGATATGGACATCATATAAAGGCCTTTTGAATCAGGATAGGAAGGAATAGTGGAAGAATTAAATGACGTTTCTTTGGTTTATCTTAAAGATATCTTAAAATTGTACCGAAAAAATCTATTTTGGAAAAGTCAAAACTATTCTGTTCAAGGTTATGAATTAAGGAATGTTTGTTCGACAGTTTGATAAAATTCCGAAAAAAATATAGAAAAAAAATTTAACTTTTTTGGCAGCAGCCTTTTTGACAAGGGGTTGTATAATTGTATTTTTGTACATACATATGTAAGTAAATGATAGAGTTGCCATTCGATTAAAAATTAATACGAAAATCAATTCAACATTCAAATAATAATTTAACTTCACTTTTTACGCCTAATATAGCATTACATAAATTTCTGTTATAATTCAAACAAAAAGTAAATTTTTACTTTTGAAATTTATAAAAAAATATACATACGTAATGTACAAATTGGCATCTATATATACAAAAATGAATGTATGTTTGAACGTTATAGACTACTAAACGGCTGAACCGATTTTCTTGAAAATTTCACATCGTATTCCTGTATGTCTGGAATAGGTAATAGGCTACTTTTTATTTTGAATTTTCAGGTGGGCGAGGAGCCACGTCCACATTAAGAAAATATAAAATTCGTATATTTGAAATAATATAATAGAGTCCTAGTGTAAGCGGCGTGGCACCTCCCATATAACGAGCGAAGTTTTAATAAGGATTTAACATCTCCCATATGAATAAAATACAAAATATTGTTTGTCTAGGAAATTATAGAACTAGATTCATCAAATTTTGCATAAATTACTTAAATATTCGTTTGGACATTTGGAGGAGAAAGGACGGACTTTCATCTGGGGAGCTTGAAGCCCTCACATGAATTAAATAGAAAGAATCGTATATCTAAGAAACTAGTAGAGCTAGAGTCTTCAAATTTTACATGAATAACTTTGACATTCATGCGAACATTTAGAAATTAATGTGCGGACTTTCAATAGCGTGTAAAACAAAAAATATTGTATATCCCAAGGCATAAGAATATGGATTATTTTTTAAGAATAAAGGTATATATTAAATTTAATATATTGTCATCAAGAGAAATTATAATAAATCTTCAAGCAAAATTTATAATTTAGTAACTAAATAAATAATTTTTTATTGTTTTTTATGTGTTTAATTTCGATTGGGGTAGCTGAGCACACCGGGTATTAGCTAGTATTTAATAAAATCTCCTTTTTATAAGGTTATAACAATAATTGTAGCAAATCCGTCCTTAGAAAAAACTTAGATTTTTAAGTATTGAACATAACTGGATTGGGGTTTTCCTTTTAGTATATACATAAGTGAAAATATTCCGAAAATCAATTTGAAAGACAAACCAGTTTTTACGTAAAAGATGTCTAAAAGTTTGCAAGAAAAATTAAATAAATATATTAATAATACTTAATAAAAACAAGTATGAGTGCTATTTTCGACTGTTCCAAATCTTATATACCCTTCACGTAGTGTATTTAAAAATATTTATTTTATAAAATTTAAATATATGTATTTTATTTTCAACAACTCTAAACGAAATAAAACACACAAAATAAAATCATGGACTGAAAATAACGTGTACAGTTAGTTTTTATAAGGTTAATTGCTGTGATCGCCATTTATAATTGTGTATTTGCAGTTTATAACTGAGAGAAACCTTTATGTTAGATTTTTTGATAAGTGGTTGAGAAAGCAAAAAAAGAAAAAGCAAAAATCCGAGAAAACATCTGAAAATTTCATCAAAAAATGTCATATTTTTTCATGCTTTGTTAAATAAGCAACAACAACACTGTATATTAGAAAAAGGTGTACACGTGTGTGTAGATGTATTTGGTTTCATTCAGCTGTGTATTTTTTTGTATGCGTGGATGCTGTTGGCGTCATTGAGTTGTGTATTTTGTTTTGTTTTTGTGAATTCTTATTTGGATTTGTTTTGTTTTTCTGTGTTTTTCATTATGTATATTTAGATCAGCCAAGTAGTGGTAAGAAAATACCAAAAAACACTTAAAAAAATATTTCCTAGTTACGCTTGCTATGATCAAATTTTATAAGAAGTAAAATTGTAAATTTTACAGATAAAGCATATTCAAAGAAGAGAAAAATGTTTATTTCTAAACAAAGATTAAAGCTTTTAATGTAAAATGTTTAAAAAAAGTATTAAAAATATTGTTATTATGCATTCCTGAAAAGTTTTTGCAGTGTTCGAGTTTTTTGCAAGTTATTCTCTTGTTTGAAAATATTGTTGTTGTTATTACAAATTTTTGCAACTTTTACGCTCTTGCTATAAGTTTTATTTATTATCGGGTTGTGTACGTGTGAATTACCGAAAATCTTCGTAATTAGAACAATATGAACGCGCAACGCTGATTTAGGTGTCTGTTGGTTTAGATGTCTTGTGTATTTTGTTTTTTATTTCGTTTAGAGTTGTTGTTGTTCATTTTGTACAGCCGAATATAGCATTCTTACTTGTTTCCCTTACAACCAAATTTAGAGTTGGAAAACATGTGTAGAAAGGGATGTAAGAAAAAATAAACTCAGTGTTATTTTTGGTGTTTTGTCAAAAATTTAATGTTTTGTGAAAGATGCGTTTTGAATTCTTAGAGTTTAAAATAATTCTTTCATAAGACATTTCTAGTTTTCCTAAAATTTGGGAAAGGTTTCCTGGCTTAAGCAACCGGCGAAATGCGCATAGGAACTAGCTTCCCCACCACAATACATTACAGTGAATTTGTTTAAAAATTGGGGTTGAAAGCACGATAAGAAACATTTTAACTTATTTGATTTTTATTTTAAAAGCAAAACAATAAATCGCAAATGTAAATACAGGATTAGGACACACATACACACAAATTATCTTCAGAAACCATAGCAAACAACAATAATATATTCTCCTATTCTCATATTAGCAATAGAAAAAAGGAATACAAAAACCAAGAGCTTAACAAAAAACATAAGTAACAAAACAAAAGTAGAAAAGGTAAAACTAAACTATTTAAGTAAAATCATTTTATAACTGTTGTTTTGATTGATTTATTTAAACAAAAATACATTACAATTCAATTACTTTGGTGGCCCATGAAGCCAACAGACATCCAAACATACGAAACGAAATACACAAAAAACAAGTGAGAATGTTACGTTCTTCTGTGCAGAACCTCATATACCCTCATTAAATTTTTTAGATAGATTTTGGCTCGCGTAAAACTTACGCGTGTCGAATTTTTATACTATATTATAATTTTTTAGCCAGTTGTGAGTGTGTTTGTAATTTTTAGAAGGGGACTTTATTGGGTAGGGTCATTTATGGTTCGACCCTAAAAAAGTTGGTAGAGAGAGAGGCTTGTAAGAAACGTACTTATACCGAATTTCAATCGAATTTTTAGACTAGAATTGAGAGTTAAAATCACTTTCTGAAGGGGACCTTATATGCGGGGTATGGTCAATTATAGATCGATCCTCAAAAAAATTGGTGGAAAGTTTTCTCTCGCGAGGAACTTAATTGTGTCAATTTTTATTGTTATATTCATATTTTTTAGCCAGTAATAAGCGTTTAAGTCAATGTCTGAAGCTGACCTTGTATGGGGGGTAGGGTAAATAGATTTTGGCTCGCTTAAAACTTACGTGTGTCGAATTTCGATACTATATTTTTAAGCTAGTAATGAGCATTGTAGTCATTTTGAGAGGGCGACCTTATATTCAGGATAGGGGTCCAATACTAAAAACAAATGGTAGATAGGTTTTAGCCTGTAAGCAATTTACTTATACTTACTTATTTCATAGCTATACTCAAATTTTTAGGCCAGAAATGAGTGTTATAGTCATTTTCTGTGGGGGACTTTAGGGTCAGTTATAGACCGATCCTCAAACAATTTTGTAGAAATATTTCGGATCATATGAAACTTGTTTATGCGGCGGTCCTTACCCCACCCGTCTACCTAATGAATGTGTCGTATAAATGAGATGTGTGCTGGGTTGAATGATGATGGATGAAAGGTATCATATACATTTGATACCATTGAATTTTCCTTCCTTGTCCAGATATGTTCAGGTTTTACTCAGTTCATATCAAAATTACCACAGTGTGTCCCTGTGAGTAAGAACAATGTCTACGTCTTATTGATGATCGTACTTTGGTCTACCGGTAGACCGTTCTCAAGTCAATAAAACCATCAGACATCTAAACATTCAAGACAAAATACACCAAAAAAGAAAATACACAAAACAATAGAACCAACCTATATCCAAATAAACGAACAGAATCCACAAATTTCATCGAATTATCTCCAAAATTGCGACCTATAGTTTGATTACAATGTTTACAAGCCCTTTTCGGGGTTCAGTGCGTAGCCTCCAGTAGGTTAGTGTTCTAGTCTGGTAGACCGGAGGTCGTGGGTTCGATTCCCACCTGAGACACTGGTTAAGGAGCGCACAACAGGTCCGATAGAGGCCTAGGTGTATTTCTTCGGATATGATGAATATATGTACATAAGAGTGCTCCAAAAAAACTAAGTTTCGAATTTTGCCCGTCCCCCTCCTAAAATTGTTCTACGGGTTATAAAAATAAGTTGTGCAAAAATTTAGGTCAATAGGATTACGTTAACTGGTGCCGCAACGGCTCTGAAGTTTGAAGATGCATTTACAAGGGGAAATATGCATTTTTTTCAGTTTTCACAAAAGTTTTGTCATTAAATAATTTGTTTTGTATTTTATTGTCAAAGAATCGTAATGTACACAGAATTAGCGTTACAAAAAGATAAAAAACACAAAAATTGGTTGAAAAATGTAAAAGCAAACGGATTTTATTGAAATATGTCCAAATTGGCACGTTTTTAAAACATCGGGATCATTTTGATACCAAGGCCGTTTAAGGGTTAATTAATTTTTTTCACTATTATTGTAAATATCGGTTGTCAATAAATAAATTTCTTAAGTTTTGTGATAATCTACCTAAAAATAGAAACAATTTCGACTAGTTTCCATCAAAAATTGCAAATATTACAAAATTTGACTTTTGACCTTTAAAGTTTATGGGTTAATGGCGTCCAAATTGCATGAAACTCTTGATTTTTATTTAGAAATATGTGGACTAATAAATTCACAAAAGGTTTCATTTAAAATACACAACAATATAATAAAAAGGCTAATTTTGCAAAATATTACATAAAAATGGGTTTTTGTCGAAATCCGCTGAATTCAAATTGCAGGTACAGACAAACTATAAGAGGTATTGACCTAATTTTTTTACTGTTTTATTCCCTAACCTGTTGTCCATAAATCCCTATGAGTTTGAAATTTGTTTAGCAAAGTATCAAAAAAACTAAAATTTGAATTTTGAAACGACCGTTAAAAATATCAAAATTTTTCGATTATAGCTGAGAACAGGTTTACGTTATTCCATAAGGATAAAAACTCATATTCAATTGGTTTATTATAATATTTTCAAAAAAATGTTTATTTTTTTATCACATTTCCAATTCAAGTGCTATGAGACACGATAATGGCCTGGGGAATTTTTAATAACTTTTACATTTTTCAACCAATTTTTGTGTTTTTTATCTTTTTGTAACGCTAATTCTGTGTAAATTACGATTCTTTGACAATAAAATACTAAACAAATTATTTAATGACAAAACTTTTGTGAAAACTGAAAAAGATGCATATTTCCCCCTTGTAAATGCATCTTCAAACTTCAGAGCCGTTGCGGCACCAGTTAACGTAATCCTATTGACCTAATTTTTTGCACGACTTATTTTTATAACCCATAGAACAATTCTAGTGGGGGGACGGCCTGTAGGATATTTTTTTCCTTCATACAAGCTTGGAGCACTCTAATGTACATCCTCCTTTCAAAGTAACTAACTCAGTTGTATGGGGCCTAGGTAAAATAATGGACCGATGTTAACCATTTTTCAATAGGCCCCATCAACAGTAACATAAAAGATCATGAGCCAAATTTTATTTTCATTATTATTATATTATCTCCAAAATTGGGACCTGTAGTTCGGGGGTTCAGTTGTATGGGGGCTAGGTGAAATAATGGACCGATCTTAACCATATTCAATAGGCTTCATAGGACAATAGAAAATCATGTACCAAATTTCATTGAATTATCATTAAAATTGTATGTCGATTGTAAGGTTTACATGGACGGACGAACAGACAGGCAGACATAGCTAAATCGATTTAGAAAATGATACTGAGCCGATTGGTATACTTTAAGGTGGATATAGAGCCAATATTATTGTGCGTTACAAACATCAGCACAAATCCAATATACCCTCCCCACTAAAGTGGTGTAGGGTATAATTAATTTATCACGTCAGATAATATGGACATCTAATAATAATACCTCTCACGTTATTTTGTGCCAAATTTTACTTTTTCTTCCACGCTAAATCATTTTATATTCGAAAATTCAAAAATTTGATTGACTCCTTTTTCCAAACTAAAACATTTTATATATATTTAGATGTACAAACATATTTTACTTCTCCGGGTAAAAATATACTAAAGCTGGAGGTCCACAACACGCGTTCTACTCTTTCTCGCATTCTGTCAAAAAATAGAAGCAATGTATTTGCATGCTGAAAGCTAAAATGCTAAATATGATGTACTTAAGACAGTTTTGTCAAGATCTGTTCAAGCGACGTTGTTCGCACACATATATATATATATATATATATATATATATATATATATATATATATGTATATATATATATATATATTATATATATATATATTATATATATATATATATATATATATATAATATATATATATATATATATATTATATATATATATATATATATATATATTATATATATATATATATATATATATATATATATATATATATATATATATATATATACTAAAAAACATTTACTTTTGCCCTCATCAGTTTGGTATTAAAAATCAGCAAAATCGTCATAAGTAATTATGAGTAAAAATTATGAGTAAAAATTTTAGACAATTTTTTCCCATAATTCTTAAGTAGTTCTTTCAGAAATGAATGAAGAATTTGGTCAAACATTATTTTTTTCTGCAAGGGGATAAAGTAAGTTAAAAATCATAATAATTGATCCAAGGTTTCCCATATCCCCCATACAAATGCATACATTCTCGGCTTATAGTTTATCGTTAATAACTCCCTCAAATATATCGGAATCAAATTTTTCCACATCGGTTCATTATTGGACATAGCTCCCATATAAGGCAAACATTCGAAAATCACTTAAACGCACATATTTAATTAAACTATAAAGTTATCGGGTTAAATTTTACTTGAATATGTTTTGTGTACGTATAAACCTTTCTACCAATTTTTCCCATATAAGGTACACTTCCGAAAATCACTTAAAAGCACATATTTCATTAATTTATAACACAATTGGGTCAAAATTCGACATAAGATTGTTTTGTGTGTATATAAACCATTTCCGAAAATTTCTAAAACGCACATGCAATGAACAAAACAAATCATTTGAAATTTTTTCAAACATTCCATAAGTAGTCTGAAATTTTAAATAAAAAAACAAGTATGAATTTATAGTCGGAGATTGCCGACCATATGATACCCTACACCAGTCAGTATGTTAAAATTGTGGATTTTTTTATATAAAGCATTCAATTTGTTTCATTGTGAAATTTTTTACTTATTGTTGACAAAAAAGAGATTTAGAGGGCTCATAGGGGAGAAGGAGCAAATATGGGCCTATCCTTATAAATTTTGGTAAATGAATTTACGTCTTCCTCAAAGTCATTTATGTAGATTTTAATCGTTATATTAGTAATTATTAGTTAATTTTGACCTTCAAGTCATTTTCTGAAGGGGAGTTTGTATGGACCTAGGGTCAAATGAGGCCCGATTTCTATAAAAATTAGCATTGTCATTTATTGTTCTATAAAACTAATTTTTGTTGATTTTTGTTGACATTATAAAACATTTAACGTAATTGTGAGCCTAAAGGCCCGATTCGGGGGGTACGGTTGTATGGGGGCTAGGAGAAATAATGGACCGATTTCAACCATTTTCAATAGCGTTCGTCCGTGAACCAAAAGAAGAGTATGTGCCAAATTTCATCAAGTTATCGCTAAATCGACTTAGAAAGTGGGTGTTACAAACTTCAGCACAAACGCATAATACCCTCCTCACTATAGTGGTGTAGGGTATAATAAAAGAAAAAAATAAATTCTAAACCTGGTATTGAACTTGGTGTATTTCAATTTATAGTTAGATTCTCTTACCACTGAGCTATTGATCTCTTGTTCGAACAAAACTTGTATTACCTGCTATAATTTATGTAACATTTTTGTATTTACTGCGTCGTTTAATGCAAACGGACACTTTTAGCATTACATTTCTTCAGAAATGTGCCATAGGGTTGTCATTTGAATAAAAAATATTCGATTAATCTAGAAAAAATTGTTTTTCTTCGAACGAATAAAAAAATTCCAATTTAGAATAAAGAATAATTCGAACAATTTTGGTCGAATAATCGAATATTCGACAACGAATATATTACTGTAACTTTTAACACATATTTTATTATAATATTGAACAAAGAATGACACTAATATTTTCAAAACAAATACTAAATCAAAATATCTGTTATAATTGGAAAACATCTTTTACTATTTTTTGCAATTTATAAAAATTTATATTTTGCAATGCAAAAATAGAATACTACTGCTTAATAAGTGATTTTATGATTTTTTAATGCTTGCAATAAGTGAATCAGATAGTTCCTAAAAACCTGTTTATATAGAATTTAGTTGATATACTTATATTTTGAAGCGATTTATGTACGTTAAAGCCATTTTCAGATGGGATCTTTATATGAGAGGTAGAATCGATTATCAATTTTCAAAAACATGTTGGTTCATTAAAAATTTGCCATCCGCTTTTAAGGCCAGTTATCTGAGTTATAGTAATTTTCTGAAGAGAACCTTATATGGGGGCTAGGTTTAATCGTAGACAGATATTGCCCATTTTTCATACCAACCAAAATTTTTTTTTAAATTAAAACTCTCTAGCTCTTCCTATCGTGTTTTCAACAGCCAAGCAAACGGACGGACGGCGAGATCGTCTTAGAATCAAATAAAGACCTAATATTTCGATTTGTTACAAACGGAAAAAACAAATACAATACTCCTCCATCTTTGCTGATGGTGGGTATAAAACATACAAGCGCAGCGAGCTCTCAATTGAACTCTCTGCTCAAGAAAAATTATCATTAAATACGTAAAAAAATATATTTGAAACATTTTTTTCTGAGTAATTGTAAAACATAATGGGAATTTTAATAAAAGTGAATCAACGACATAAACTTCTAAACAAATGTAATACCCGCTAATATGTTAATTTTTTATATACAAGCCTATTTACAACATTATCCTGTAAATATTTTCAATTAATTGACAGAGGATATTTGTATACACCTAACAATCTATTATTTGTTTAATTTTTTTAAATCTTCCATTATTTCTTTACTTTTATTTACATGGAGTATATATTAAAATTAATTTTGTATCTAAAATTGCAAATAAATGCATTTCCGAGAGCAATGTTCAAAAATAGTAGGTCGTGTTTAAATTTTTTCCAATCCTATTCATAAAAAATCAAAAAATTTTAATGATTTTTTGTTATTTATATTACAGTACACTGTCAAGTAGTGAAGTCACTACACCAAAAACACTAAAAAATTTTACAAACTTTTCTTTCAGTGCATGGAATGCAAAAGGAAAGAAAATTTTACGCTCTGCCGATGTGTGATGTAGCTGATGAAATAAACTCATATATATACTCATATAAAAGCCTCGGCGTCCAATTTAAAATCTACTAAGAAATTTAAAATAGGTTAAGATTAAACACTGAGTTTTAAGTACATTAATGTACTCAAACTCTTTTTTACCCATATCCTAAGATTTTGGAGGTGTTGACAAGTTTTATTTACATTTTATTATGTTATTCGAAATAAACTTTTATTCGAATAATCTTTAAAATTTAGTCGACTATTCGAATAAAAAAAATATTGTAAGTTTTTATTCGAGTAATTTTAAACACGAATAATTGGAAACCCTAACTTTATGTGACTATCAAAGTGGCATTTTTAAAATATTTAAATTTTTTTATTTTGATTTTAATTTACAATAAAGTACTAACATATAATAACAACATTTTTAAATAACAATTGGAAATTCGTTAAAAATTTGGAACAAGTCGGTTTTAGTGACATTTCTCAAAAAGATAAAAACGTCTTTTTCATCAAATATTTGAAAATATTTTAAAACGTTAAAGACACAATGCACTTCGACCTTGTCGTAGATATATTGTACAGCCTATTAGTTTACCATACTAGTCTAAGTTATGCATGAAAATAACCGGGCTAATTAGCAAGTAGTAGGGTAAGACAAAATCTTCGTTTTTCGAGTCCCCAATAGTACATTTCCCCAATGGTAGTGCACAGAATCTAGTGAGATGTACACGTGTGTGTAGATGTATTTGGTTTTTCAGCTGTGTATTTCGTTTTGTATGTTTGGATGCTGTTGGCGTCATTGAGTTGTGTATTTTGTTTTTGTGAATTCTGTTCGTATATTTGGATGTAGGTTGGTTTTATTGCATTGTTTATTTTGTTTTTGTTTTTCTGTGTTTTTCGTTATGTTTGTTTCTTTCTTAAAAATAAAAGGATTTTTTATTTTTCTTAAAAATAAAAGGATTTCTTCAAAAAATATATGATTTAATTTTTTTTTTTGTGTTTACTTGATTGGTGTAAAACAATAACAAAGTAAGATTTAAACAGCTGTTTCATATTTTTGTATGTGTTTACATAAAAATACATCCCTGATCTAATGCGACCTGCTTGTTTTTTGAATCATTTCAAAAAAATTAATGAATTTTCTATCCATATTCTCTCTCAATGTGTGATGATTTTATTACATATTACGTTTTGACAGATCATATTACTTGTGTGATTGTGTAAAGTTGGCGTAATAGGGCTTTTATGTTAATAATTATGTTTAAATATATTTACTTGTATCTAGCACAACTAAATTTTATAGCTTTTATAAACACTGATGAGCCTTTTATATCCCGCAATGATTGGACGTAATTTGGTCAGTGTTTTTTGCATGGGTCTTATTTGCCTTATAAGAATCTAAAATAAATTTGTCTTTAATTGTAGCTCATCTGAGAACAAGATCACCTGCTAGAAATCAGTTTAAAGTTGTAAACAGATAAAAATATCGTAACACTCAGTTTAATTATAATAATATTATAAGATAATTATAAAAATTCTTCTTTAGGGTGACTTTGCAGTATATAAAACATAGTTGTGCCTATTGAGAGATACTGGTATATTTAACAAAATAAGGCGATTCTCAATAAATGTTTTTCAGGGATATTTGTTTTTAAAAGTGTTGTCTATGCCGATTCTATTTGTATGCATCACAAATATTACCACAAACGCGTAATACCCTCCCCACTATAGTGCTTTATGATTTAAAAGCTAATTAAATTAGTGACTTAAAAACCGATAACTAAACTATTTAAAAATAAATAAATTTATTAATTTAACATTGCAAATTAAAGCATGGCAAAAAAATTCCATATTCAATATTCTTATTGAAGTTTTTTAAGAAGAGTTTTTTAATTGTATAATTATTATGTATACATAAATACTTTAACATAAACAACAAATCCAGTTTTTTTAAATATTTCTTAAATCGTAGTTTTTAAGTTTAATTAAATAAATTATTTTAACACAATTACACATTTCACTGTTAATAAGTTAAAGTACATTAAATTTCATCAAAACAATAAAAAACAATATAAATAATTGACCAATATTTTATCACATCAATTTATACATACATATGTATGTTTTTGGTAGATACATATGCGTTGTATGTTCAATTAAATAAATATTTGCAACTTTCTTTTTTTCTCCTTGTTTACCTCTTTCGTTTTGGTTTCTGTTTTTGTGACTTGTATATGTAACTTTTCACCGATGACGAATATTTTCTTTTTTTTACAAAAACGTTTCTATTTTCAATATTATTATCATATTATTTCATGGTGTAGGGACTTACCCTTGTAGTGAGAATCTTTGTCCCACAACTTTTTATTTTTTAATTTTTTATTTATTTTTTAATTTATATGTAGAATAAATATTTGTTTCTATGTACATAAAAATATATGTAGGTACTATGCTCACACAATAAGTAATTCACAAAAATAAATAAAAATTCATTTGAAAAAGAAAATTGTAAATAAACAAACTCTCTTTAATAGAGTTAATCGTACTGATCTTGTTTATTTTTTTTTTGTTGTTATATTTTGAGACTGGAATCAGCAAGAATTAAAGTGACGCATTAATTTATGCTTAAATGAAAAGTGGCAAGGGGTATATGTGTGACCGCCCGCCTGACTGGTTTGATGGTTAAAATGATACTAATATGGTGAGTATCTGATACAATCTATGCTTCTTGCATTAAAATATAACCACAAATAGACAAACTTACATTCATATATCTTTATAACCTGAATTGAGTTTCTTTTTTCAACATCTAAACAAAATTTCATTCATTTATTCTGCATACACTCTCCGCTCTCTTACGAACATTTCTAACGATCGTGCTTTTTGAGTTTTTGCTTAATAAATTGTCTGAGAGCTCACCGTTGAAGTAAATACATACATAAGTATCTACTTTCTTCACAGGTAACAGAGATGAAGAAGTCAGTACAATTGTACAATTTATTTGGTACGATTGAAGATAAAAATGCAGTGCTTGTTTGTTGTTATTATGCGCATAAAAGTTGATACCATAAGTACTTAAAAAATCATCGAATGTAATAAGTGTTTTTACTATGTATCTATAGTGTTATGGGCGGGTTTTTATGCATTTTGTTAGGAAATAGAATACATATGTATGTATATATATTTTTTTTAATTGTGGCGACGTATTGAACGAAATGGTCCTAAGATATAGGCCTAAGCATTAAAAATTTATTAATTTTCAAAACCTATAATTTGTTTCAAAGTTATTTAAAAACAATTTAGAGTGCTATATTCTGCTGAGCCGAATCTAAAATACCCTCCACCATCTACTTTTATATTAATACATTTCTAATTGATGAAATAGAAATGAGTTTCCTGATGTCTTAAATAGAAAAATCCCAAGACTTAAATCTTGTATAGAAGCTATGTCCAATTATGCACCCATCCAAATTTTTTTCTCTTGATAAATTTTATTGACATAAGATTTTAATTCGTAAAATTTTGCGAAGATATCGACTTTGCGGTGGAAGTTATTAACAATAAACCCATTTTCCGGAATACGTACTTTTGATTTTCCGCAGAGATCAAGCTCTTGTGTAGAAAAATGTACGGTGAATTTTATGAAATTATCTTGCATAGTTTTCAAGAAAAACACATCAGAATGTGTTAAAAATTTTTATTTTATCGAGGTTGTATTGCATTTTGATTCATAACGATGTGAACCTAATTTGCTCATTTTCAATACCAAACAATTCAGGAAAATGATGAACATTTTGGGTGAATTTGGTTAAATTGTACATACAAAAAAAAAAAACAATTATCTGTTTCCATTCTACTTCGTTTTTGTTTTATACAAATAGTGTAAAAGCAAAATATATAAATCATACGACGTTTACTTTCTTTACAAAAATACTGATGCAATTACATACGAAGTCTTTTTTGGAAATGTTTAATATAAGTCCATTATTTCACCTAGCCCCCATACAAGTGAACCCTCCTAATAAGGCTTTATTGTTCATAATTATGTTAAATATACTTGCATATCGACACAGTGCTGCAAAACCTAGTTATATACTAACCTCGATAGGCTTCATTTGACCCTAGCTTCTATAAAAAGCCCCCTTCAAAATTTGACATAAATGTCCACAATTCTATTCAACAATAAATAGCTTAAGTATGTATATCTGAGGCAACGTACAATTCAACTTAAATGTTTAATTATGAAAACTAAATCACATTTTATTTTTGTAACAGGTGTAGGTTATTATATGGTCGGCCTCGCCCGACTATAATTCCTTACTTTTTTCAAGATAATTTGATGAACTTTGACACATACTCCTATTTCGACCCAAAGGCGAAAATGGTTGAAATCGGTGCATTATTTCGCCTAGCGCCCATATAACCGCACCCCGAAAAGAGCTTTTGGACTCATGTTAAATGTTCTAGTATGTAAAAATCGGTAAAACATTGTTTTATAAAAGTTCAAAAGACACTGCCAATTTTTGTAATGATAGGGCCTCATTTGATCGTAGCCCCCATACAAACTCCCTCTCAGAAAATGGCTTCAAGGTAAAAATTTACTTATAAACACTAATAAAAAACTCTTATTTTTGTAAAAAAATACTTAAAATATACCAGAATTAAGGTAAAAACATTTTAAATGTATTATTATTAAAAAAGTAATAAACATTTTGAACATACCCACTAAACATTTTTTGCCGAATTCGTACCGACAGTCTGCACAAGTTTCCGATTGCTCAGATTTCGAAACTCTTTGTCTGAGGAAATTCCGAAAAATGTGCAGATTTGTCGGTCAGAATTCATTACGAAATGTGATGTGAATTCCTTGGGATATTCTCAAGGAATTTTCGACAAATCTGGTTAAAGTCGGACAAAAATCTGATACCATACATGACATTCCGAGCTAGGGTCAAATGGGGTCCGATCTCTACGAAATGTGGTAGGGTCATCAAGACTTCTATAAAACTTAGTTGTGCCGCATTGTATTAATATACCTGTATATTTAACATAATTATGAGCTCAGAAGCCCTTTTCGGGGGGTTCTGTTCTATGGGGGCTAGATGAAATAATGGACCGATTTTAACTATTTTCAATAGGACAAATAAAACGTTCATGCCAAATTTCATCCAATTATCTTGAAAATTGCGACATGTACTTTGCGCACAAGGTTTACATGGGTATAGAAGGTTTAAGGTGGATATAGAACCAATATTTTAGTATGTTACAAACATCAGCACAAATCCAATATACCCTCCCTGAGAGATGCCAAGCAAATTATTGCAACTTCAATCTATTTATGAAAAATTTGAATTATCTAACATTTTTCAAGATATGTATACGAAATTTTGTATTCAATTCAAATATGTGGTGCCAAATCCCACATTATGCAAAATTTTATGAATCTAATTCTATATTTTCCTAGATTAACAACATTTTGTATTTTATTCATATGAGAGATGTCAAGTCCATACTATAAGTTCGCTCGTTATACTCTAAATGTTATACTGTAAATTATACACGCAGAGAAAAAACATGGTTCGGCATGGTTAGGACAACTATTCTATATTTTTTGTAACAATATTTTGTTGTCATAGCCAAACAATTGTTATTTTTATTGAACTTCATCAATATTTTAGTTACTGAAAACATTTATATGTTTATGACAATTATAAATTTAAGAATGATTCTCTGAAAAATAATTATTTTTACAACAACTAAACAGTGATAATAATTTAAACATAATATATTATTTAATAATTAAAAAAAATATATTGTGTTTATATTGGCATCATGTGTTTATGGGAATATCAGTGCTTGGAAGTTTTGTGTTTGTTTAAAAGAAAATTAACAAATAATTACATTTTACGCCGAGCATATTAAATAAACCATATTATGTTTAATATGTAATCATAACATGGTACTTGAAGACACGTAACCATAATATGGATACTTCAAACAATAATATGATTACTTGAAGCCATTATATGATTACATGAAACCATAATGTGGTTGCTTGAAACTACAATATGATGCTACAACATCACATTATGATTAATAAAACTATATTATGATGAAATATTTGGACTATATTTAATAATAATATGATAGATTATTATATAATAATGATCATAATATGTTTTAATTTTAACCATAATTCTAGCCATAATATGTTGCTCTTAGGTTATGGTTACCACAACTATATTTTTTCTCTGCGTGTGTACGAATTTTACTATTTTATTTATAATGGGGCCCACCAGATGAAAGTCCGCTCTTTCAGATGAATATTAAAGTTCTTGGTGCAAAGTTCGAAAAAGTTCCCAGATAAACGAACTTTTGTATTTAATTAATATGGGAGGTGCCGCTCCGCACACAGGTAGTTCGCCAATTTAATAGCCAAAATGTTAATATGGATGTTAAAGTTATTCGTGCAAAATTTTAAGATTCTTACTGTGATAGTTGCCAAGATAAACGAATTTTTGTATTTAATTTATATGGGAGAATTTTATATTTTCTTAATAAGGGCCCACTTGAAATTTCAAAATAAAAAGTAGCCTATTACCTATTCCAGACATACAGGAATACGCTGTGAAAATTTCAAGAAATTCGGTTTAGCCGTTTAAGAGTCTATAACGTTCTAACTTACAAACAAACACACAATCATTTTTATATATAGATAAATGGTTTAATTTTATTAAATTTAATAATTATTTATAATTTTGAATTATTCATGACTTCTTAAGGATGCATAAATAATAGAAATTTATAGATCTTATATAAATAGGTAGACCTCTGTACCAAATGATGCATATAAAGCATTGTTCATATAAAAATTGGATGAATTCATCTTTCGATATCTTTTTATACTTTTAGAAAATTATCCACCAAAAATTCTTCACAACTTTTTCTGTATGTAGCGCCGTATTTATTGCAAGCTTTACAAATTAAATAATGATTTTGAATAACTCCTGCACACATTTTCCATTTACCATTAACAAATTCCGAAATTTTTTTAATTGGAGGAAGATTTGGATATTTTAATAAGTAAAATTATTTGGGTATGTTTTTTGTATATCTAAAGATATTTGACCTTTAAACCTCTATTTCTTCGGATTTAATAAGTGGTGTCTAAATCCAGCCAAAACTTAAGTGTGGATGAATAAAAGCTAATGAATAAAAATAATATTTTTAAACACACTTTCGTATAGTTTTTTTTTTTGTATTCTGAAAAGATTTACAATCCCAATAATTAAAATTAATCTCCCTATAGCTACTGTGATGATAAATATGTATTTTATTAAAAAATATATTGTTACGAAATTGTATTTGCATTTAAATTAAACAGTTCTTAACGGCCAGTTTCAAGACATTACAACATTTGATTAGAAACATTCTATTTCCGGAAACTTCTATCTGTTAAGGTAACATTTGGTATGGCAACACTAAGTGTGAGAGCTTTTAAATAAACACAGGGTGATCATTATAAGTATAAGTAGTTCTTTTAAAAATGTGACCGTTAAAACAATCCTAGAAGTATCCGGAAGATTTCGCTATAATATCCTGGAAATGTCTAGAAGATATTGACAAGGTATAAATAACGCCGGCAAGTAACCAAATCAGCCAGTCTTTTATAAAACGTCGTTAAGAAATGTTAATAGAGTCAAATGTGCTATCGTGTGTTAAAGTTGACTATATAAATTGTATTGCTATATAAAAGTGTTTGTGTACGAAACTGTGTAAATAAAGCGTTGTTGTAATTTAAAAACAAATTGGCGCTTTTATTTGCAATAAAAAGAATTCGGTTTCTTCCAATGGGAAATAAACGAACGTTTTAAAAGGTAAAACGTAACAATTGGTGTCAGAAGTGGGATTGCATAATAAAACGCAGTCATGAAGTTTGAGGAACTAAAAGTGGAACAACTCAAGGGAGAATTGAGTAAGTTGGAGTTACCGACAGCCGGTAATAAGGCAGAATTGCAAAAGAGTGGTGACATCAGTACTTACGAATTTGAGTACAAAGAAGAAACTGAGATATGTACTCAACAACGAGCAACATGGACTTAAATACAATGTTTGCCGCTATGATGGAGAAATTTGCCGAAGTTCAAAAAGCCAAAACTTTGCTGAGTTTAAAACTCAAGTTCAAGAAATTTTTAAGGTTAACTACGAGAAACTTTTAGGTGAAATGGAAGCAAAACTTCAGAAATCTTCTAGAGCCACAGATGAAAAAAATTCAAGAAATCTCTGAGGTTATTAACAACAGAGTGGATGGCATTGACAGAAAATTGGCCGATTTAGAAACAAACATTGACAAAAAGGTGGCCGATTTAG
Source organism: Lucilia cuprina (assembly GCF_022045245.1). Classification (NCBI taxonomy): domain Eukaryota; kingdom Metazoa; phylum Arthropoda; class Insecta; order Diptera; family Calliphoridae; genus Lucilia; species Lucilia cuprina. The sequence continues at coordinate 6,588,887 of NC_060949.1, forward strand.
AAACAAATATTGATGAAAAGGTGTCCGACTTAGAATCAAAGCTGAAAAATCTGCAATGTCAAGAAGGAGAGGTATACATTATTCCAGAAACCTCTAGTAGAATAAAGGCCCCAAGTTTTTGATACAGTTGCCACCAGAAACATGTGGAATAATGAAGAAAAAACTATAGAGCTGATCCTGGCCTTAAAAGGAAATGCTTCAGTAGTTCTTGAAAGCGTACTAGCAACATAAATAATTACGATGATATAATGGAGGCACTACAACGCAAGTACGGTGGAGAACATATAAAGAAATTCTACCGAATGGAATTGCGTGGTAGAGTGCAGAAGGCCAATGAGACACTACAAGACTTTGCATTGGAAATCGATCGCTTGTTACAGCTTACTTATCCATTTTTAGACATTTTCAAGATAGAGGCATTTGTAAATGGCATTCGCGATCCTGAGATAAAACAAGCGGTTTGAGGCACACCAAAGTCATCATTCGCTGAAACCGTATCTTTTGCGCTGTCACAAGAAATGGCGAAAATAATTTCAAAGCCTCAAATATGAAAGGTGCGAAATGTCGAGGTTGTCGCTGAAAACGATGGAAATATAGTGAATAAATCCATGAAAGAACACGAGTTACTAGCGGATTATGTGTGGAAATGGGTAGAAAAACTAGCGCCGTCAGATAAAAATAAAGCTAAACAACTTCTGAAAAGACACGCATCTGTCTATTCTTTAAAAAGTCAAAAACAAGGTAGAACAGCAATTGTGAAACCTCAAATAGATACGAGTGATGCGAGACCCATCAAGCAGGCTCCCAGAAGTATTCCTTTAGCAAAACGACACAAAATGAAAGAGTTGGTGAACGAAATGGAGCGAAACGGCGTAATCGAACCATCTTATAGTCCTTGGAGCTCGCCTGTGGTTTTAGTTAAGAAGAAAGATGGCAGCACAAGATTCTGTGTCGAAAGCTGAATGATGTCACCAAGAAAGACAGCTATAAAAAAGGCGATTTTTTGCCATTTTTTTGCTAAAAAAGAATCTTTTTCTTTTTAAGTTATCTAAAAAGTTTCTAAGAAGATGTATATAGAATTTATACTTTTTGGAAAGTTGACTTTACTTTAAATACGATAAATGAAACAAAACCTAAAAATTTTTTATACCGAGGGGACCAGGTCCATCCAAAAAAACCCTATTTTTTATGGATAATTCAATTTTGAGTTACCTAGAATTGATGATACTCTGGACACGCTAGCTGGAACAAAATTGTTCTCCACATAGGACTTGCAAAGTGGATATTGGCAAGTAGAGATTGCAGACAAATACAGCGTTTAGTGCTAGTGATGGACTATGGCAGTTTACTGTAATGCCCTTTGGACTCTGCAATGCTCCAGCAACATTCGAGCGCTTAATGGAACAGGTATTAAAAGGACTTCATGGGAAGATATGCTGTGTACCTCGACGACACAATTGTAATGGGGAAGACTTTTGATGAACACCTGAAGAACCTTTAAGAAGTCCTTAAAAGAATATCAGCGGCTGGATATAAACTTAGTGAACGTTTTAAAAGGTAAAACATAACAATAACGAACCTAGTGGAATGAAAAGGTGCTTAGATTCAGATAATTCAATTAGAAAGAAGAAGAGATTTCCTTAAAAAACATCATGGAACGTTTAAGTACAGATGCTTACAACATATACAACAGATCCTTACAACATATATTACTTTAAAATACCTCAAGGAGTCTAAAAATCCCAATATTAAATTTTGGAATTATCTCGGGAAAAAAAAGAAAAAAATAAATTAAAATCTGGTCAAAAACCGCCATTTTAATGATACTTATAAAGATGGTACAATCGCCCCAAAATTGTTTCCCAAATGGGCATTTTTGGCCATCCCTTCGGTTGACCTCATAAACAATTTTGATTCTAATATGATGAAATGTGAAATACAGGAAAATTTCAAATATTTTTATGAGGTAATTTTATGGACTTACTTTAAAAAAAAGCTTAAATAATATAAGTACTTAAATGTATTTTTGAAAATTTTAAAAAGTATGATATGAAACCTAAGGACTGTCTAGATAATATAACAAATTTATTAATTTTGCACACAAAATTTTTTTTTCATATGTAAAATTTAACACAAAAAGTAAAAAAAATTAAATATTGTTAAAAGTTGTCTTGTTTATTAGGTTTTAGCCTAAACGGTTGAAGCTAAAGAGCTGAAATTTGGACAGGAGATTGGTCTCACATTCGAATGTTTAGGGGGTAAAAAAGGTTAAATTCGGTAACTAAATATCTCCTAAACTAGACAAGATACAAAATCAGTAAAAAACTTATCGTCGTTCACTTAAAAAATAAGAGGACAGGACAGTCTGGTACTTTTTTCAAATTCGGCCCCTTTAGGAAAAAACGGGTAAAAACTGCATTTAGGTACTTTTTTGCACCCCATGTATCTTTTAAACCAAAGGACATACAAAAAATATTTTGGCTTATTCATGACTTAACGAAAAAATATTTTGGCCGACCATATAATACCCTACACAATGAGTATATTTTTAAAATTTTTACTTTTTATAAAGAAACTTTTATGTTGAATATTATTCCAAAATATTCAAGCAATTTATTGATAAAAAAACTAAAATTTCTAAATGAGGCTTTATATAGGTCAAATATGGGCCGATCCTCGGTAAATTTGGGAAAAGGATATATTTTTAAATAACAGTTAGTTTTGTTGAGTTTTATTGTGATACAAATGGTTACAAGTCAATTTTAGACGTTTAAGACATTTTTTGAAAGGGGGGTTTGTATGGGGGCTAGGGTCAAATAAGGGCCAATCCTTACGAAAATCTGCAGTGTCATTTATACTTATATAAAACTTATTTGTACCAATTTTTAGAGAGATTATAGAATATTTGACGTAATTATGACATAAAAAGTTTAAATCGGGAGGTACAGTTGTATGGGGGCTAGGTGAAATAATGGACCGATTTCAACCATGTTCATGGTTGAAATCGGTCCAGGCACAGGCTTCGTCCCTGTGCCAAAAAACATGCTTGGTCCAAATTTCATCAAATTATCTTGAAAATTGCGGACTGTACCTTGCGCACAAGGTTTACATGGACCGCCAGCCGGACAGACGGACGGACGGACATGTCTTAATCGACTCAAAAAATGATTCTGAATGGATCGGTATACTTTAAAGTGGGTATTGGACCAATATTTTTGTATGTTACAAACATCAGCACAAACGTATAATACCCTCCCCACTATAGTGGTGTAGGGTATAATAAATATACGTATTTAGTACTTCTTGGATATTCGAACGCTTAAGGGGTGAAAAATGTACTCACTTTTGGTACTTTTTGCAATTTCTATAATATTGAACCTAGAAATATGAAATTAAGCATATATGGCCCGGATTAAGTAAGGACCCATAAAAGGGGACATTTTGATAATTTTTCGTTCCTCAAAAAGTACTTTTTTAAATTTTTATAATATTTAACATAGAAACATAAAATGAAACATGTATGGCCCGGATTAAGTGAGCTCCGATAAAAGGGATATTTTTGGTACTTTATGGTTCTTCAAAAGGTACGTTTTGAAATTTCTATAATACTGAAGAAAGAAACATGAAATTCAGCATATATGGCACGGATTAAGCGAAATCCGATAAAAGGGGTATTTTTTGGTTCTTCAAAAAGAACTTTTTTAAATTTTTATAATATTGAACCTAAAAACATGAAATTAGGCATGTATGGAACGGATTAAGTGAGATCCTATAAAAGGGGTATTTTTGGTACTTTTAGATTCTTATAAAAGGTACGTTGTGAAATTTCTATAATATTGAACCTAGAAACATGAAATTAAACATGTATGGCCCGGATTAAGTGAGATCCGATAAAAGGCATATTTTTGGTACTTTATCGATCTTCAAAAGGTACGTTGTGAAATTTCTATAATAATATATAATATTAAACATAGAAACACGAAATTAAACATGTATGGCCCGGATTAAGTGAGAACCTCAAATAGAGAACATTTTTGTACTTTTCGTTATTTAAAAGGTACTTTTTGAAATTTCTATAATATTGAACCTAGAAGCATGAAATTAAGTATGTAGAGCCCGGATTAGGTGAGAACCCATAAAAGGGGTCTTTTTGGTACTTTATCGTTCTTCAAAATGTATTTTTTGAAATTTCTATAATACTGTACCTAGAAACATGTAATTAAGTATGTATGACCCGGACTTTATGGTACTTTTTGGTACGTTCTTCAAAAGGTACTCTTTGAATTTTCTTAAATATCGGTAGTACAACATAAAAAATAGAGAGGTTACCACAATTTTACAATGCCTATAAAACGGCTCGCTCACAAGGTAGCGGGTTATAAGCTAGTGTATATATAAAGCTACGTTCAGATCTATCAAAATTTTGATGAAAAAGACGTAACCACGAATTTTTGTAAATTTATTTTTGATTCTGCATGATTTTTGTAATTGCAAATATTGTCGAGCCAAATAATAAAGACGTTTCGAACTGATGCCGTCAAAGATATATTATGTTTGTGCAAATAAATATATATATTAAGGAAATCAAAATGTAGATTTTTTAGGGGTCACAAATTTAGCCTTTTAGGTGGCATTACCATTCTTCCAAATTAAGATGTATGTATGTATATATTTAATTTTGGTTACTTCTGATATTTGTTTCCAAATTTGCATTATCTTTAATTTAAATATTTTTGTTACTATTACTGTTAACATGTTCGTTATTAGAATTTTGTGTATAATAATATATATAAAATTATTTTTAGGTGTTGTCCGATAATGCAAGAAAACTATATACGGATCAGATCCAGAATATTGACATTTATATAAAATATTTTTAACAGTCTGTATCGTTCATGGCTAAATAGGGACTGGAAGTATCGAAATTAATTCCCCAATAATTATAAAATGGCTTAAAAATGCTAGAGTAAAAACCAAAATTGTTAGAATTCCTTGTCTAAAAAATATTGGTTTTAATTTTGTGATAACTTGTGTGGCGTTTTAACCTGAATTTAAATTATAATAATGCTAAATTTCATGTTTCTAGGTTCAATATTATAGAAAATTCAAAAAGTACCTTTTGTAGAACGAAAAAATATATAAAAAGTCCCTTTTTATAGGTTCTTACCTAGTCAAGGTCCTACATTCTAAATGTTATGTTTCTAGGTTCGATATTAGAGAAAGTTCAAAAAGTACCTTTTGTAGAACGACAAAGTACCAAAAAGTCCCTTTTTATAGGTTCTTACCTAGTCAAGGTCCTACATTCTATATTTCATGTTCCTAGGTTCAATATTAAAGAAAATTCAAAAGTACCTTATGTAGAACGAAAAAGTACCAAAAAGTCCCCTTTAATGTGTTCTCGTATAATCCGGGCTCTACGTACTTAATTTCATGTTTCTAGCCAATAACAACGTAACGTAACGTCATATTCATTCTTTGATTTGTGTTTATAAACAAGAAACCACAATAACAAAAAATTATAAAAATATAAAACTTAATAATAAATTTTTAATTAATTTAAAAAAAAAATATACCATTAAGTACTTTCTATTGTACAATGTACAAAATAAAATATTGTTAATTTTATTTTTAAATGAAAACCTTTTTAATTTTTGAAAACATTTTTAATTTTAGTTTTAAATATTTTTTGCTGTAGAAATTAATAATTTTATAATCACCTTGTATAAAACAGGGTGAACACACATAATTAAAATATTTTTTGTTGAATTCAAATGAGCTTACTTTACAAATTAATTCAAATCACACTGCTAAAATGTGGAAGATTATTATATAATTTTTTTTTTGAAGAAATGTAGGTAATATTATTTTGTAATACATTAAAAAAAAAACAAGCAACTATCAAGGTAGTATTTTCTGCATTATATCATACAGAAACTATGAGAATATTTAAACTATATTTTAATAATTAATATGTCAATTAGTACAGGATATTATAGGTCGAATATCATCGATATATGAATGATAATACATATACATATTAATATCGGTATACATATATATGTACATACAAACATGAAAAAACATTATTTGTGGCCCTTTTTAACACGTTAAAACAACGCCAAAACATCTTTATTTGTAAAATGTTTTATGCCATCTAAAAGTTCTATTAGCTTTAGAAAAGTTATCTTTGTTTTCTCCTGTGTTATTAGCGTTAAGTTCATCCTTGTGCCAAATGTGACCAGATTTTCATTAAGACCGGATTTATTAAAATACTAGCTAATACCCAGTGTTCTTCGCTACCCCAAAAAAAATAAATACATAATTACAAATACATTTTAAACACAAATAGAACTAGTTCAAATTGTTATTTTTTCAGTTTCTATTAAAAATCTAAAATTTCAAATTTTTAAACTACATTTAATAAATAATACCAACATAACATGAATTAAAAATACTGAATATTATTTTAGTTAGAGATGAAATACAAATAACATAAAATAATTACAAATAAACATTTAATTGTTAATTAAGCACTAAAATTTGTACAAATACATATTTTATAAAAAATTATAAATCTAGTTGTAATATTAACAAACAATATTTTAATTTGTTTCATTATTTTGAAAAGTTAAAAAGAATTATAAAAAACATCTAATTCTAAGCAATAAATTGACGTTTTAATTTCACTTTTCTTAAAACTCAAACGTTTTTTTCCACCCATAAGTATGAAAAATAATAATGGAACTACATATGTCTACTCGAAAGAGAAAACAGTGGAATATTTTTCTATTTAAAACTCAATTACAATATTTTCAAAAGGTAATCGAGTTTGAATTTTGTCTTTAAAATCTCGATAAACTCGATTACATTTAGAATATATTATTGTAAAAAGTAAGTAAGTTTTTAATACTAAATTGATATTTTGATTTTTTATTCTCTAAAAGTAATGGAATTAATAACAATAACTTTTTCTTTTAACCTATTAAGAAGGTATATAAAAAAGATGACTCTTTATTTGAGAGAAAATAGTTTTCTGTCATTTTTTTTATATGAAATTTGACATACACATTATACTAAAGTCTGTATATAAAAAAAAATAAATTGTGATCAGCTGGATCTTTGTGTAAAAACTTGAATATTATATGTGCAAAGTGAGAGAGCAAAAACAAACAAAAATATACCTTTACTTTTTCTTTCAGAAACAACACAAATTTATTCTCTTTATTAAAAAACTCATTTAAAATTGTGAATTGGCTAGAGTGGACGCGTATTTTGTAATATTAAAAGTTTAAACAAATTGTGAAGTTTTTTAATAATATTCTATAATTTTACTAAGTATAAACTGTAATCAATAATAATGTCAAGTAAGTCCCAATATTATAAAAATAAAAAGAAAATAAAAGATAAACTAAAAAAAATGTTTTCAATGACAGAAGAAAACAAAAAAATAACAATGTTAGTGTACATAATTTAGATGAAAATATTGTTAATCCTCAGACTTCAGATTTAAAGTCAAAACTGAAAACATGGGTTCAAGAATATAATCCAACAGTTGCGTCTTGCCAAAATTTATTTAAAATTTTAAGGGAAGAAAATTTGGACGTTCCTTTAAGTGTAAGTACGTTAATCAAAGCAAAGAAAACATGTTCTATAAGGACAGTTACGCCTGGACACTATGTTCACATTGGACTTTTAGTCCAAATAAATAAAATTAAACATATTTTTGGTGCTAACGTTCATGCAATAAAAATGATTACTCAATTCCAGGTTGAACCCATGCATATGTTAAACCTTGGGATAACCAAAAAAATACTAAAATTCATTTTACAAAAAAGAGTAGTTAATTTGACAAATGATCAAAAATAAGAAATGTCTGGTGTTCTTTTATCTCTATCGCCATATATACCAAAAGAATTTGTACGAAAGCCAAGGGGGTTTGAGGAAATATCTTATTGGAAGTTCACAGAATTTCGCCAATTTTTTCTTTATACCGGCATCATTGTTTTAAAGACATTTCTTCCAAAGCACTTGTACGATCACTTTGTTATTTTACACACGTCATACAGAAGTTTATTATGTCCCAATAAATTTAAACAAAATGGTCGTAAAATAGAAAAATTAATAAACGAATTTGTAACTAAATTTCCTGCATATTATGGGCCATCGAGTGTTTCTTTAATGTACACAGTTTGCTGCATTTGGTGGAGTGCGTTGAGGAGTTTAGTGATTTAAACAGTAAATCCGCATACAAATTTGAAAATTTTTTAAAAACTTTAAAGCAAAAGGTACGAATGCCAAAACATATTGGACAACAAATTTTTTAATAAATTCATAGATTCTCCTATAAAGATAAGAAAGATTCACACCGGCCCAAAGTTAAATACTTCTGGAGATATAATAGGATTTCAAACTGAAACATCATATCTCACGAATAAAGTTCCCAACAACTAATGTTTAATGAACGATAATAATCAATTGATCACAAAAAAATAATTCTTATTCTAATGCCTTAGGATATACAATATTTTTTGTTTTACCCTCTGTATAAACAAAACAAGTATGAATGTATAGTCGGGCGTAGCCGACCATATGATACCCTACACCAGTCAGTATGTATGTATGTATGTATGTATGTATGTATGTATGTATGTATGTATGTATGTTAAAAATGGGGATTATTTAAAAAAAATAAAGCATTTGGTTTGTTTTTTTAACTTTATTTCGGAATATTTCTACTTTTTTTGGCAAAAAAAGAGATTTTTTTAAGAGGGCTCAAAGGGGAGTAGGGAAAAATATGGCCCTATCCTTAAAAATGTTGGTAGGGGGAGTTAAGTCTTCTTCAATATTATTTATGTAGAATATAAAAGTGTTATTAGTGTTTGTAAGTGAATTTTGACCTTTAAGTCATTTTCTGAAGGGGAGTTTGTATGGGGGATAGGGTCAAATGAAGCCCGATCATTACAGAAATCGGTAGTGTCATTTAAAGTTCTGTAAAACTAAGTTTTGTCGACGTTTGTTAACATAATAGATCATTTAAATTAATTATAAACCAAAAGGCCATATTTGGGGGGTACGGTTGTATGGAGGCTAGTCGAAATAATAGACCGATTTTAACCATTTTCAATAGGCTTCGTCCTTGGTCCAAAAGAAGCGTGTGTGCCAAATTTCATCCAATTATCTTGAAAATTGCGACCTGTACCTTGCGCCAATGTTTACATGGACAGCCAGACGGACGGACATAGCTTAATCGACTCAGAAAATGATTCTAAGCCGATTGGTATACCTTAAGGTGGGTATAGGACGAATATTTTTTTATGTTACAAACATCAGCACAAACCCAATATACCCTCCCCACTAAAGTGGTGTAGGGTATAAAAACCCACTTAACGATTTTGAAAATTCCAAACACAATAGTTTTCCAGATTAACAATATGTTACATATGAGAGATGCCAAGCAAATTTTTGCAAGTTCGCCAATTTCTATCTATCTATGAAAAATGGGCATTATCTAACAGTTTTCAAGATATACGAAATTATGTTTCTAATTCAATTCAGATTAATATTAAAGTAATTTATGCAAAATTTTATGAATTTAGTTCTTTTCCTAGATAAACAATATTTTGTATTTTATTCATGGGAGATGTCAAATCCGCGTTAAAAGTTCGCTCGTTATACTCTAAATGTTCAGATGAATGAAATTTTTCAGTAAAATTTAAAGATTCTAGCACTAATAATTATTCAGATATACGGTTTTTTCTATTTTATTCATAATGGGGCTCCAAGCCAGATGAAAGTCCGTTCTTTTTTCTTAAAAATGTTCAGATGAATATTAAAGTTCTTCGTGCAAAATTTTAAGAATTTAGTTGTATTAGTTTCCCGATTTAATACCCAAAATATTTACATAGATGTTAAAGTTATAAATTTTAAGATTCTAACTGTAACAGTTTCTAAGATAAACGAATTTTTGTATTTAATTTAACGCTAGTCAGCCCACTTTTTATCCTAAATAATCATATTGACACTAAAGTGGCTTCTACAAAATTTGAGGACTCTAACTGTTATATTAATTCAAGAAAAACTAATTTTTGTATGTGATTAATATGGGATGTGCTGCTCCCCTAATGGGTAGTCCTCCAATTTATTACGCAAAATGTTTACATCCAGTATCGGCAGACATATACTACTTCATTTTGCACTTGTATAAGTGAAAGTGCGTAAAAAAAAGAAATGAGAAATCACTGTATTCTCATCTCCACAAAAATTTATATATGGAAAATTGAAATTTAGAAATAATATTAATGTAACACAAAACTACCCAGCAAAAACTCGGTAATGGGTAGTACTTCCCTAACCACTTACTTTTCAATGACTACTACTTCCCGTCAGCATTACTTAGAAGTACTCTAGTAATGACTTTCTTCTAATCTGATATAGAAGTACTTTATTTTCGGCTTTGTAATTTTGTTGGCACATTTTATTCAATTGCGTGTTAGAAATTGTGTTTCACAAAAAAGAAAACAAAATTAGTTTTGTATGTGAAAACCATTGTTTGACGCGCAATAAAATAGCTAAGCATTGGTGCAGTGAGTAGAACATTTGACTGACAAACCGAAGTCCCTGGTTCGTATTCTAGCTGGCTCTTTTTATTATTAAAAATAAAACAACTTACTCAACAACTGTTTTGTAAGACAAATTGCAAGTACTTCTTTAACTCCCTATTTGTAAGCGAGCGTAGAAGTACTTGCCTCCAATGACATCACCGTGTTAAAATAATGACTCAAAATGCTAATAAAGAAGTAGTGCAAAGAGGTTTTATTAGCTTTTTAACTCATTACTTTTCAATGTAAGTTTTTCCTGGGTAATTATTTTTTAGTTTAAAAGTAGGAAATAGTTTTTGCCCTGTTTTGCACATATTTATTTTAAATATTAAAACATATGTATATAAAAACACAAATTTGAGCTTTTCAACTATATTTGTAATTAATTGTATACATATTAAAGGTAAAGATTAAACAAAATTACATTACATTTTGGTTAGTTATTATAATTTGCAAATTATGTTGTAAGAAAAAGCATTTTTTTATTAAAAAAACTACTAAATATGTAGTGTAGAGATACAAAAAAAAGGACAACAATTTTTTGAATTATCCATCCCTGCATCCTTTCGTTTAATTTATTGCAAATGCAAGAAACAAGTCTGTGCGCGGCGTTTTTAAAATACACACAGAAATACAACAACAAAATTTTGAGAAAGCCGAATTAATGTAGGACAACATGAGAGAATAGTTGATAGTTTTTTATATATAGACTTTGATATACGCTGGCTGTCAAAATCCATAATAAATATTTGACAGTTAGAATATACTTTATAGTTTGTAGTCATTTTATTAATAAACTTTTAATTTGAATGGAATTCTGTTCCCTGCTGCTTTACTAACACAAATAAAACTATGATAGTCTATGGTAGTATGTGTTTGAGCAACACTGGTGTTATTTGTGCAAAAACGAATAAAATAAACGAATTTTTGTTTTTAATTTGTATGGGAGGTACCACGCCCCTAATGCTAGTCCGCCCAATTTTTATCCTAAATAATTATATTGACACTAAAGTGGCTCCAACAAAATTTGAGGACTCTAATAATCTAATATTATCTCAAAAATACGGATTTATATTTTCTTAATATTGTCGTGGCTCCTCGCCCACTTGAAATTTTAAAATAAAAAGTAGCCTATTACCTATTCCAGACATATAGGAATACGCTGTGAAAAATCGGTACAGCGGTTATATATATAGAATAGATAACAAATTATATCATGACTGCTTTAAATATAACATTTGTATACCCTTCACCTCCGTACAAGTTTGTCTTTCCATTTGTAATTTCTATATTATAATTTTCGACCCTATAAAGTATGTATACATATATTCTGTATTCTTATAGGTAGCGGAGTCGATTAAGCCATGTCCGTCTGTCTGTCTGTTGAAATCAGTTTTTAGAGAACTCCAGATATCTTCTTTAAATATAACATTTGTATACCCTTCACCTCCGTACAAGTTTGTCTTTCCATTTGTAATTTCTATAATATAATTTTCGACCCTATAAAGTATGTATACATATATTCTGTATTCTTATAGGTAGCGGAGTCGATTAAGCCATGTCCGTCTGTCTGTCTGTTAAAATCAGTTTTTAGAGAACTCCAGATATCGGCGAGATCTTAATCTTTAATAACTCTGTTAGACATGCTTTCGAGAAGATCGCTATTTAAAATCAGCAAAATTAGTCCATAAATAACGGACAGGGGGTTGGTCTCCCACCAAATAGATCCACTAAGACGGGATTTTTGGAAATTCGAATGTTTAGGGGGTAAAAAAGGGTAAAATCGGTAACCTCATATCTCCTAAACTAGAAAAGATACAAAAATAGTTTAAAGCTTATCGTCGTTCATTTAAAAAATAAGCGGACAGGTGTCTGGTACTTTTTTCAATTTCGGCCCCTTTAGGGAATAAACAGGTTAAAACTGTATTTTGGTACTTTTTTTGCACCCCATGTATCTTTTAAACCAGTGAACATTCAAACAATATTTTTGACTCCTTCATAACTTGACGAAAAAATAAAAATATAAATTTAGTACTTTTTGGTTATTCGGATGTTTAAGGGATGAAAATTGTACCTATTTTTGGTACTTTTTTCATAAAACATTGATTTTGGTTTATTAACTTATACATATAAATACGTAATAACGGGCTCTCACTACGATGTTGCAACATTTTGGAATAGAATTTTTATTTCGTTAATGAAATTAAGCATGTAGAGCCCGGAGTAAATGAGAATCTATAAAAAGGGGACTTTTTGGTACTTTTTCGTTCTTCAAAAGGTACTTTTTGAATTTCCTATAATATTGAACCTAGAAACATGAAATTAAGTATGTAGAGGATGGATTAAGTGAGAACCTATAAAAGGGGATTTTTGGTACTTTTTCGTTCTTCAAAAGGTACTTTTTGGATTTTTGTATAATATTGAACCTAGAAACATGAAATTAAGCATGTAGAGCCCAGAGTAAATGAGAATCTATAAAAGGAGACTTTTTGGTACTGTTTCGTTCTACAAAAGATACTTTTTGAGTTTTCTATAAAATTTAACCTAGAAACATGAAACTAAGCATGTAGAGCCCGGAGTAAATGAGAATCTATAAAAGGGGACTTTTCGTTCATCAAAAGGTACTTTTTGAATTTTTTATAATATTGAACCTAGAAACATGAAATTAAGTATGTAGAGCCTGGATTAAGTGAGAACATATAAAAGGGGACTTTTTGAAACCTTTTCGTTCTTCAAAAGGTACTTTTTGGATTTTTGTATAATATTGAACCTAGAAACGTGATATTAAGCAGTAGAGCCCGGATTAAGTGAGGTCCTATAAAAGGGGACTTTTTGGTACTTTTCCGTTCTTTAAAAGGTACATTTTGAATTTTCTATAATATTCAACCTAGAAACATGAAATTAAGCGTTTAGAGCCTGGATAAAGTGAGAAACTATAAAAGGGCACTTTTTGGTACTTTTTCGTTATTCAAAAGGTACTTTTTGTCTTTTTTATAATATTGATCCTAGAAACATGAAATTAAGCATGTGGAGCACGTAGAAAATGAGAATCTGTATAAGCGGACTTTTTGGTACTTTTTCGTTCTACAAAAGGTACTTTTTGAGTTTTCTATAAAATTTAATCTAGAAAAATGAAATTAAGCGTGTACACCCCGGAGTAAATGAGAATCTATAAAGGGGACTTTTTCGTTCTTCAAAAGGTACTTTTTGCATTTTTGTATAATATTGAACCTAGAAACATGAAATTAAGAATGTAGAGCCTGGAGTAAATGACAATCTATAAAAGGGGACTTTTTGGTATTTTTTCGTTCTTCAAAAGGTACTTTTTGAATTTCCTATAATATTGAACCTAGAAACATGAAATTAAGTATGTAGAGGATGGATTAAGTGAGAACCTATAAAAGGGGAATTCTGGTACTTTTTCGTTCTTCAAAAGGTACTTTTTGGATTTTTGTATAATATTGAACCTAGAAACATGAAATTAAGCATGTAGAGCCCAGAGTAAATGAGAATCTATAAAAGGAGACTTTTTGGTACTGTTTCGTTCTACAAAAGGTACTTTTTATGAGAATCTATAAAAGGGGACTTTTTGGTATTTTTTCGTTCGGGCTCCCACTACGATGTTGCAACATTTTGGAATAGAATTTTTATTTCGTTAATGAAATTAAGCATGTAGAGCCCGGAGTAAATGAGAATCTATAAAAGGGAACTTTTTGGTACTTTTTCGTTCTTCAAAAGGTACTTTTTGAATTTCCTATAATATTGAACCTAGAACATGAAATTAAGTATGTAGAGCCCGGAGTAAATGAAAATCTATAAAAGGGGACTTTTTGGTACTTTTTCGTTCTTCAAAAGGTACTTTTTTAATTTCCTATAATATTGAACCTAGAAACATGAAATTAAGTATGTAGAGATGGATTAAGAGAATGGATTTTGTATAATACTAGCTATACCCAGTGTGCTTCGCTACCCTCATCGTAATGGAATAAAATAAATTATTGTAAATGTATATATATCTGCAATATCAAAAATTCCCCTTTTAGAGAACTCTTTAAGTTTGATTTTATGATTCTAGTCTCAATATTACAGAAATTAGAAAAAAACAGTTGAAGAACGAAAAAGTACCAGACAGTGCCTTTTTATATATTTTCATTAAATCAGGATGACGCATGTTTAATTTTCAACCAGAAACCAAAAAAAAAACGCATACAGATTTTTATACAATCAGGAAGCTACATGTCCAATTTAATCTTTTTAGGTTCAATATTATAGAAAATTCGAAAAGTATTAGTAAAAAAACAAAAAAGTACCAGAGTATGCCTTTTCAATTTTCGTGTTTAATTTTATGTTTATATATTCAATATTTTAGAAAGCTCTAAAAGTACCAGTACCAGTGAAGTACGAAAAAGTACCAAAGGACCTATTTTATTTAATTTCATGTTCCTAAGTTCAAAAAATACCAGAAAATATTCCAGTTTAAATTTTCATTTACTCAAGTCCCTGATTGCTTTTAAAGATTCTAATTAACTCCGGGCTCCACATGCTTAATTTCATGTTTCTAGCATCAATATTATAAAAAACACAAAATGTACCTTTGAAGAACTTAAAAGTACCCTTTATAGGTTCTCACTTAATCCAGGCTCTAAACGCTTAATTTCATGTTTTTAGGTTCAATATTATAGAAAATTCAAAATGTACCTTTTAAAGAACGGAAAAGTACCAAAAAGTCCCTTTTTATAGGTCCTCACTTAATCCGGGCTCTACATGCTTAATTTCACGTTCCTAGGTTCAATATTATACAAAAATCCAAAAAGTACCTTTTGAAGAACGAAAAAGTACCAAAAGTCCCCTTTTATAGGTTCTCACTTAATCCATCCTCTACATACTTAATTTCATGTTTCTAGGTTCATTATTATAGGAAATTCAAAAAGTACCTTTTGAAGAACGAAAAAATACCAAAAAGTACCCTTTTATAGATTCTCATTTACTCCGGGCTCTACATACTTAATTTCATGTTCTAGGTTCAATATTATAGGAAATTCAAAAAGTACCTTTTGAAGAACGAAAATGTACCAAAAAGTTCCCTTTTATAGATTCTCATTTACTCCGGGCTCTACATGCTTAATTTCATTAACGAAATAAAAATTCTATTCCAAAATGTTGCAACATCGTAGTGGGAGCCCGAACAAAAAAATTCAAAAAGTCCCCTTTTATAGATTCTCATAAAAAGTACCTTTTGTAAAAAGAAACAGTACCAAAAAGTCTCCTTTTATAGATTCTCATTTACTCCGGGCTCTACATGCTTAATTTCATTTTTCTAGGTTCAATATTATACAAAAATCCAAAAAGTACCTTTTGAAGAACGAAAAAGTACCAAAAGTCCCCTTTTATAGGTTCTCACTTAATCCATCCTCTACATACTTAATTTCATGTTTCTAGGTTCAATATTATAGGAAATTCAAAAAGTACCTTTTGAAGAACGAAAAAAATACCAAAAAGTCCCCTTTTATAGATTTTCATTTACTCCGGGCTCTACATTCTTCATTTCATGTTTCTAGGTTTAATATTATAGGAAATTCAAAAAGTACCTTTTGAAGAACGAAAAGGTTTCAAAAAGTCCCCTTTTATAGATTCTCATAAAAAGTACCTTTTGTAGAACGAAACAGTACCAAAAGTCTCCTTTTACAGATTCTCACTTAATCCATCCTCTACATACTTAATTTCATGTTTCTAGGTTCAATATTATAGGAAATTCAAAAAGTACCTTTTGAAGAACGAAAAAGTACCAAAAGTCCCCTTTTATAGGTTCTCACTTAATCCATCCTCTACATACTTAATTTCATGTTTCTAGGTTCAATATTATAGGAAATTCAAAAAGTACCTTTTGAAGAACGAAAAAATACCAAAAAGTCCCCTTTTATAGATTCTCATTTACTACCGGGCTCTACATTCTTAATTTCATGCTTCTAGGTTTAATATTATAGGAAATTCAAAAAGTACCTTTTGAAGAACGAAAAAGTACCAAAAAGTCCCCTTTATAGATTCTCATTTACTCCGGGGTGTACATGCTTAATTTCATTAACGAAATAAAAATTCTATTCCAAAATGTTGCAACATCGTAGTGGGAGCCCGAACGAAAAAATACCAAAAAGTCCCCTTTTATAGATTCTCATAAAAAGTACCTTTTGTAGAACGAAACAGTACCAAAAAGTCTCCTTTTATAGATTCTCATTTACTCTGGGCTCTACATGCTTAATTTCATGTTTCTAGGTTCAATATTATACAAGAATCCAAAAAGTACCTTTTGAAGAACGAAAAAGTACCAAAAGTCCCCTTTTATAGGTTCTCACTTAATCCATCCTCTACATACTTAATTTCATGTTTCTAGGTCAATATTATAGGAAATTCAAAAAGTACATTTTGAAGAACGAAAAAATACCAAAAAGTCCCCTTTTATAGATTCTCATTTACTCCGGGCTCTACATTCTTAATTTCATGCTTCTAGGTTTAATATTATAGGAAATTCAAAAAGTACCTTTTGAAGAACGAAAAAGTACCAAAAAGTCCCCTTTATAGATTCTCATTTACTCCGGCGTGTACACGCTTAATTTCATTTTTCTAGGTTAAATTTTATAGAAAACTCAAAAAGTACCTTTTGTAGAACGAAAAAGTACCAAAAAGTCCGCTTTTACAGATTCTCATTTTCTACGTGCTCTACATGCTTAATTTCATGTTTCTAGGATCAATATTATAAAAAACACAAAAAGTACCTTTTGAAGACCGAAAAAGTACCAAAAAGTGCCCTTTTATAGTTTCTCACTTAATCCAGGCTCTAAACGCTTAATTTCATGTTTCTAGGTTGAATATTATAGAAAATTCAAAATGTACCTTTTAAAGAACGGAAAAGTACCAAAAAGTCCCCTTTTATAGGACCTCACTTAATCCGGGCTCTACATGCTTAATTTCACGTTTCTAGGTTCAATATTATACAAAAATCCAAAAAGTACCTTTTGAAGAACGAAAAGGTTTCAAAAAGTCCCCTTTTATATGTTCTCACTTAATCCAGGCTCTACATACTTAATTTCATGTTTCTAGGTTCAATATTATAAAAAATTCAAAAAGTACCTTTTGATGAACGAAAAGTCCCCTTTTATAGATTCTCATTTACTCCGGGCTCTACATGCTTAGTTTCATGTTTCTAGGTTAAATTTTATAGAAAACTCAAAAAGTATCTTTTGTAGAACGAAACAGTACCAAAAAGTCTCCTTTTATAGATTCTCATTTACTCTGGGCTCTACATGCTTAATTTCATGTTTCTAGGTTCAATATTATACAAAAATCCAAAAAGTACCTTTTGAAGAACGAAAAAGTACCAAAAGTCCCCTTTTATAGGTTCTCACTTAATCCATCATCTACATACTTAATTTCATGTTTCTAGGTTCAATATTATAGGAAATTCAAAAAGTACCTTTTGAAGAACGAAAAGGTACCAAAAAGTCCCCTTTTATAGATTCTCATTTACTCCGGGCTCTACATGCTTAATTTCATTAACGAAATAAAAATTCTATTCCAAAATGTTGCAACATCGTAGTGAGAGCCCGTTATTACGTATTTATATGTATAAGTTAATAAACCAAAATCAATGTTTTATGAAAAAAGTACCAAAAATAGGTACAATTTTCACCCCTTAAACATCCGAATAACCAAAAAGTACTAAATTTATATTTTTATTTTTTCGTCAAGTTATGAAGGAGTCAAAAATATTGTTTGAATGTTCACTGGTTTAAAAGATACATGGGGTGCAAAAAAGTACCAAAATACAGTTTTTACCCGTTTATTCCCTAAAGGGGCCGAAATTGAAAAAAGTACCAGACACCTGTCCGCTTATTTTTTAAATGAACGACGATAAGCTTTAAACTATTTTTGTATCTTTTCTAGTTTAGGAGATATGAGGTTACCGATTTTACCCGTTTTTACCCTTTTTTACCCCCTAAACATTCGAATTTCCAAAAATCCCGTCTTAGTGAATCTATTTGGTGGGAGACCAACCCCCTGTCCAAATTTCAGCTCTTTAGCTTTAACCGTTTAGGCTGTGCGATGATGAATCAGTCAATCAGTCAGTCAGTAACGTTAGAATTTTATATATATATACCCAGGAAAAACTTACATTGAAAAGTAATGAGTTAAAAAGCTAATAAAACCTCTTTGCACTACTTCTTTATTAGCATTTTGAGTCATTATTTTAACACGGTGATGTCATTGGAGGCAAGTACTTCTACGCTCGCTTACAAATAGGGAGTTAAAGAAGTACTTGCAATTTATCTTACAAAACAGTTGTTGAGTAAGTTGTTTTATTTTTAATAATAAAAAGAGCCAGCTAGAATACGAACCAGGGACTTCGGTTTGTCAGTCAAATGTTCTACTCACTGCACCAATGCTTAGCTATTTTATTGCGCGTCAAATAATGGTTTTCACATACAAAACTAATTTTGTTTTCTTTTTTGTGAAACACAATTTCTAACACGCAATTGAATAAAATGTGCCAACAAAATTACAAAGCCGAAAATAAAGTACTTCTATATCAGATTAGAAGAAAGTCATTACTAGAGTACTTCTAAGTAATGCTGATGGGAGGTAGTAGTCATTGAAAAGTAAGTGGTTAGGGAAGTACTACCCATTACCGAGTTTTTGCTGGGTATATATAGATTACAAAAATTTCTCTTTTTAGTCTATAAAGGAATTTAATTTTAGGTGGTAAAAAATTTTACAAAAACAAATTACATTAAAGAATTTTAGCAAAAACAAAATTCAATAAAACAACAGTTATTATTCGAGCAAAAATTTTATGAAAACATAAAAATCAATGCAATTTAGTTGATTTGTGATTACGGACAGGAGAAGTTAATTTAAATAAAAGTGGGTAATTTAAACATAATTTATTGAAAAAAATAAAATAGTGAAGAGTGAGTGTGATATGAAACAAAAACATGTTAGAGTGCTATATTCGGCAGTGCTGAATCTTAAATACCCTCCACCAGCTGCTTTTATATTCATAATTTGTTATTTGGAGAAAAATTTGTGAAAATAAGTTTTATTATGTTTTTCAATAGAAAAAAGGTGAACCTTGTTCGGGAGCTATGACCAATTGTGGATTGATCAAAATTTTACAATGACTTTTCTATGCATAAAAGTAAAAATTCTATCCAAGATAATGAGTTATGTATATGACAAATTATGGTCTAAATGGAAAAAACTTACAATTACATTTGCGTCTATAAATGTGATATTTTTGCTAAATTTTGTATAAATATCTTAATTATGTAATGAGTTATGGTCGTTGAAGCAATTTTTGGGAGAGAACCTTGTATGGCAGCTATGACCAATTGTAGACCGATCGGAAAAAAACATGTATATAAAAATTATAATGTATATAATTTTGGGAGCTACGACCAATTGAGGACCGATCGGAAGAAAATTTTACGGTATTTGTGCCAAATTTTGTATAAATATCTTAATTAATGAGATACATATGTGCGCTTAAGTGATTTTCGGGATGAAACCTTGTATGGGAGCTATTGATTTCAAAAACCATTAATAAAGATTTTCTAAATTTTCTCCTCTATGGTATATCTAACACCGGCTTCGCTTAATAATGATTTCCTAAATAGCCGGCCTACGGCCTGTCGCAAGGATTTTCTCCTCCATGGTATGTCTAACACCGGCTTCGCTTAATAAAGATTAGTATACATACGTTTTTTTCTTAATAGCAAAATCATAATTTAATTATTAATATCTCAGGAACTATAATACTTACAAAAACATATTATACCTTAATAAAAAGCTCAATATCTTGGCTTTTAAACAATCTAATTTATAAACTTACCTATAAATGCATTTTTCCCCGATTTTTTAGATAAACCTCAAAAATATCGGGTCAAAAATTATGTTTCCCAAAATTGACCTATAATGGGTTCTTTTTTGTATATCATGTTACATATCATTGGAAAGGAAAGGAAATACCTTTAATTTGATATATATCGGTCCAAACAAATGTATATTTTTCGAGATATAGCCATAAATATTTTGAACTTTAGAGGCCCGCCCACCATAAAGTAGGCGTGGCCGACAAAAAATTTTTACGCCATTTCACTTACAAACGAACTCTCTATTAGTGGTGAAATTTTCGACGTGATTTGAAAAATGTCACTAAAACCGACTTAAGCCTCAATATGACTACGTTAACTGGTGCCGCAACGGCTCTGAAGTTTGAAGATGCATTTACAAGTGGAAAATATGAATTTTTTCAGTTTTCACAAAAGTTTTGTCATTAAATAATTTGTTTTGTATTTTATTGTCTGAGAATTGTAATGTACACCGAATTAGCGTTACAAACAGAAAAAAATGGTTAAAAATTGTAAAAGTTATTAAAAATTCCCCAGGCCATTATCGTGTCTCAGAGCACTTTAATTCGAAATGTGATAAAAATATAAATATATTTTTGGAAATATTCTAATAAAACAATTGTCTTACTTAAAATACATCTGTAGTTACTTGAATATGAGTTTTTCTCCTTATAGAATAAGTAAACCTGTTTTCAGCTATGGTCGAAAAATTTTTGATATTTTTAGCGGTCGTTTCAAAATTCAAATTTTAGTTTTTGAGATACTTTGTTAAACAAATTTCAATATTTTTTGGAGAACTCATAGGGATTTATGGACAACAAATTAGGTCAATACCTCTTATAGTTTGCCCGTACCTGCAATTTGAATTCAGCGGATTTCGAGAAAACCCCATTTTTATGTAATATTTTGCAAAATTAGCCTTTTTATTATATTGTTGTGTATTTTAAATGGAACCTTTTGTAAATTTATTAGTCCACATATTTCTAAATAAAAATCAAGAGTTTCATGCAATTTGGACGCCATTAACCCATAAACTTTAAAGGTCAAAGGTCAAATTTTGTAATATTTGCAATTTTTGATGGAAACTAGTCGAAATTGTTTTTATTTTTAGGTAGATTATCATAAAACTTAAGAAATTTATTTATTAACAACCGATATTTACAATAATAGTGAAAAAATAAATTAACCCTTAAACGGCCTTGGGGTCAAAATGACCCCGATGTTTTAAAAACATGCCAATTTGGACATATTTCAATAAAACCCGTTTGCAATCCCATTAATTCAGCTTAAAAAATTTAGGCATTAAACCTTTTTGAATATGGTGTCAATTTGAACCAAAGTATTTTTTCAGTAATACTTTTTGTAATCGATGTAGGTAAATTTGGTATTAAAAACTAAGATATCATAATTTATATTTGTGATATAATTTTCCAGTTTTATTTTTATTTTAAAATATTTAATGCAAATAATATTTAAATACATTTTTCGCTGAACCTTTCAAAATGGGTTAATACACAATTGTTTTTTTTTTATCAATTTGCTGAATTAATGGGATTGCAAACGGGTTTTATTGAAATATGTCCAAATTGGCATGTTTTTAAAACATCGGGGTCATTTTGACCCCAAGGCCGTTTAAGGGTTAATTTATTTTTTTCACTATTATTGTAAATATCGGTTGTTAATAAATAAATTTCTTAAGTTTTATGATAATCTACCTAAAAATAAAAACAATTTCGACTAGTTTCCATCAAAAATTGCAAATATTACAAAATTTGACATTATGGGTTAATGTCGTCCAAATTGCATGAAACTCTTGATTTTTATTTAGAAATATGTGGACTAATAAATTTACAAAAGGTTCCATTTAAAATACACAACAATATAATAAAAAGGCTAATTTTGCAAAATATTACATAAAAATGGGGTTTTCTCGAAATCCGCTGAATTCAAATTGCAGGTACGGGCAAACTATAAGAGGTATTGACCTAATTTTTTTACTGTTTTATTCCCTAATCTGTTGTCCATAAATCCCTATGAGTTCTCCCAAAAATATTGAAATTTGTTTAACAAAGTATCAAAAAAACTAAAATTTGAATTTTGAAACGACCGTTAAAAATATCAAAATTTTTCGACCATAGCTGAGAACAGGTTTACGTTATTATATAAGGACAAAAACTCATATTCAAGTAACTACAGATATATTGCATGAAACTCTTGATTTTTATTTAGAAATATGTGGACTAATAAATTTACAAAAGGTTCCATTTAAAATACACAACAATATAATAAAAAGGCTAATTTTGCAAAATATTACATAAAAAAGGGTTTTCTCGAAATCCGCTGAATTCAAATTGCAGGTACGGGCAAACTATTAGAGGTATTGACCTAATTTTTTTACTGTTTTATTCCCTAATCTGTTGTCCATAAATCCCTATGAGTTCTCCCAAAAATATTGAAATTTGTTTAACAAAGTATCAAAAAAACTAAAATTTGAATTTTGAAACGACCGTTAAAAATATCAAAATTTTTCGACCATAGCTGAGAACAGGTTTACGTTATTATATAAGGACAAAAACTCATATTCAAGTAACTACAGATATATTTTAAGTAATACAATTGTTTTATTAGAATATTTTCAAAAATATGTTTATTTTTTTATCACATTTCGAATTCAAGTGCTCTGAGACACGATAATGGCCTGGGGAATTTTTAATAACTTTTACATTTTTCAACCAATTTTTGTGTTTTTTATCTTTTTGTAACGCTAATTCTGTGTACATTACGATTTTTTGACAATAAAATGCAAAACAAATTGTTTAATGACAAAACTTTTGTGAAAACTGAAAAAAATGCATATTTTCCCCTTGTAAATGCATCTTCAAACTTCAGAGCCGTTGCGGCACCAGTTAACGTAGTCCTATTGACCTAATTTTTTGCACGACTTATTTTTATAACCCGTAGAACAATTTTAGGGGGGGGGGACGTTCAAAATTCGAAACTTAGTTTTTTGGAGCACTCTAAAGAAGATCTATTAATTGTACATTTTCCACTAAGCACAGTTCTTACGTTAAATATTCGTTTTTAATGTTTATGGTTTTCGACATGAGAGCACGTATCATGACAAAAGTATAAATTGGCAATTTCGTGTCAAGTGGCCCAACTTTTAAAATCGTTGTCTTCCGATTCGGATGAAATTTACACCAAGGTTAGTACTATTAAATAGTAGGCCAGACACACATTCTCAGCTCTATCGATCAAGAACTGCCGGTCTTAGAGGGAGTTGGACATTTTGGTCATACAGGGTTTTATTCAAATCACTGTAACTTATCAACTATCGGCGCGCAGATGATAGTTTATACAATATCCTTTAAGGGCTTATAGTCCCATAATGGACAGTTCTTGACCGACAGAGCTGAAAATTTGTGTCTGGCCTATCCGATAGTACTAACCTTGACTCGAAATTGCCCTATATATACAATGGGTCATTACAAGATTCTAAGACAGACATGTCCGTATGTCTGTGGACCATGTTGTTATAAAATAAACTACTAAACGGATCATGCACTATATGTATATATGTACTATAGCGGCTTCGGTCGATAAATGTGTTGGTGACCCTTAAACCTGGTAATTACAGTCTCTTGTAGCTTTAAATCACTTTGGTGACCGTGGCAATGTAAATCATGGTAGATTTTTAGCGCTATTTTTTATTTTTTTTAATATTATTTAACTCCTATGATTTTATTTTTTATATTTTCAAAAAATTCTGTGAGAAATTATTTTATATTTGACTTTTCAATAAACAATATATGTAGTATTTTTGAAATGAGTATGGTAGCTCGAAGGTTAATATGGCGACAAAAAGAGATATTTTTACCATGGTACGTATTCATTATTGTAAACTCATATATTAAACTCATTTTTCCACAAATATTTGAGAAGTAAAAAAAAATAATTTAAATTTACATGTGGCCTCCGGTAGGTTAGTGTTCTAGTCTGGTAGGCCGGAGATGGTGGGTTCGATTCCCACCTGAGACACTGGTTAAAGAGCGCACAACAGGCCCGATAGAGGCCTATGTGTATTTCTTCGGATTTGATGTATATAAATCCTCCTTTCAATCTAACTAACTAAATTTATATGTGAAACGTTTCCACTTATCCTAGGATTTCTAATCCTGTGTGATTTATTAAAATATTATTTATTTTAAGAAAAACTAAAATACCATGCTTTTTGTGATTTTATAATGAAACATATTCATAAATTTAATTTTTTAACTTTCAGCTAAATAAAAGGGTTTTCAATTATTCGCGTTTAAAATTATTCGAACAAAAAGTAATAGTAACATTTACAAACTCACACGGAGAAATATAAGACCGATAAAAGTTTATATATTCTGGGACCTTATTAGATTCTAAGACCCAGTTTTTGAGTTGACAATCAAATGTCAATTATTAATTAATAATCAGCTAAATATTAGGGTTTTCAATTATTCGCGTTTAAAATTATTCGAACAAAAAGTAACAGTAACATTTAAAACTCACGCGGAGAAATTAAAGACCGATAAAAGTTTATATATTCTAGGACCTCATTAGATTCTAAGAGCGAGTTTTTGAGTTGGCAATCAAATGCCAATTAATAATCAAATTAGTTAATCTAAAAATAAATTGATTCTGATGTTCATTCCTTTAATGTTTTTGAGTGCAAGATTAAACTTCACAGTGTTGCCATATAAAACCACAGAAAACGTCACAGTTTGTTATCAAAACAATGCATGCTTTATAAAAAAGAAGAAGACAATTGCAAATGTAATATAAAAATTGATAAAAATTTAAATTTAAAACAAAAAATATATTGTGAAGTACTCATAATTTATACTAATCGATAATAATAAAAATTGTATTAAAAAATTTGTATTATTTTTTTTTTGCATCAGCTGTTCAAGTTTAAACCACATCAATTGAGCGCTTAAACTAGCAAACAAAATTTGCTGATTGAGTATTCAAAAACAACTTTCGAAGATTAATTTTAATTTAATCCCTAATCCTGCACCTAAAGATTGGCCCTAAGACGATCAACTGATCTTAACACAAAGTTGTTCAAAAACCGAATTTATTAAATATGCTTTATAGATCTTTAGATTTAGAATTTGAATTTGAATTACAAAATATTAACGTAATTCTTAGTTCAAAAGTAAAAAAATAAAAAGTAAAATTGATTGTTTCCTCTATTAATCGAATAATTTTTATTCGAACGACAACCCTACAAAATATCAAACTTTAAAGCAACATTTTCAGGGGCTGTTCACAATGCTAGCAACCAATTATTTTTAAAACTCGCGATTGTCATGCGGTCTCAATATCACTATTTGATTTTGTACACATTCTTTTTAGTTTTTTTTTTACTTTTTGTTTATAGAATACTAGGTAATACCCGAAGTGTTTCGCTACCCCAAAATTATTTATTTAGTTATTATCATTTGATGACAATATATTTTATTCAAAATCTAAAATCCCACTAAGCAAGTCTGCACAAGTTGCCGATTTCGTATCCGAATTCTGTCAGAATTCGTTACGAAAAACCTATAAAAGGTTGCTCGGTATTCAGAACTCTTTGTCTAAGGAAATTCAGAAAAATTTGCAGAGTTTTCGGTTATGAAATCTGATGTAAATTCCTTGGGATATTCTGAAGGAATTTTCGACAAATCTGGTTAAAGTCGGACAGATATCTGATACCATACCTGACATTCTTTTGACATTTCGTACGAAAGTCTGATCAAATATAAGAAAGTCGGATAAATGTCTAATAAAATAACAGACAGTTTTCTTATATTTAATCAGACAGTAAAAGTCTGATTAAATATAAGAAAAGTCGGATAAATGTCTGATAAAATGTCCGACAGTTCGTACAAAAGTCTGAGCAAGTATAAGAAAATGTCCAGAATATTCCGATCAACGTCTGATGAAAACTATTTTCATAAATATATTTTACTAGCTATACCCAGTGTGCTTCGCTACCCTCATCGTAATGGAATAAAATAAATATTATTATTGTAAATGTATATATATCTGCAATATCAAAAATTCCCCTTTTAGAGAACTCTTTAAGTTAGATTTTATGATTCTAGTCTCAATATTACAGAAAATTAGAAAAAACAGTTGAAGAACGAAAAAGTACCAGACAGTGCCTTTTTATATATTTTCATTAAATCAGGATGACGCATGTTTAATTTTCAACCAGAAACCAAAAAAATCGCATAAAGATTTTTATACAATCAGGAAGCTACATGTCCAATTTAATGTTTTTAGGTTCAATATTAAGAAAATTCGAAAAGTATTAGTAAAAGAACAAAAAAGTACCAGAGTATGCTTTTTCAATTTTCGTTCAATTGGGATACTGCGAGTTTAATTTTATGTTTGTATATTTAATATTTTAGAAAGCTCTAAAAGTACCAGTACCAGTGAAGTACGAAAAAGTACCAAAGGACCTATTTTATTTAATTTCATGTTCCTAAGTTCAATATTATAGAAAATTCAAAAATATTCCAGTTTAAATTTTCATTCACTCAAGTCCCTGATTGATTTTATAGATTCTAATTAACTCCGGACTCCACATGCTTAATTTCATGTTTCTAGGATCAATATTATTAAAAAACACAAAAAGTACCTTTTGAAGAACGAAAAAGTACCAAAAAGTGCCCTTTTATAGGTTCTCACTTAAAAATAGGCTCTAAACGCTTAATTTCATGTTTCTAGGTTCAATATTATTGAAAATTCAAAATGCACCTTTTAAAGAACGGAAAAGTACCAAAAAGTCCCCTTTTATAGGTCCTCACTTAATCCGGGCTCTACGTGCTTAATTTCACGTTTCTAGGTTCAATATTATACAAAAATCCAAAAAGTACCTTTTGAAGAACGAAATGTCCCCTTTTATTTATTATTTTATAGATTCTCATTTACTCCGGGCTCTACATGCTTAATTTCATGTTTCTAGGTTAAATTTTATAGAAAACTCAAAAAGTACCTTTTGTAGAACGAAACAGTACCAAAAAGTCTCCTTTTATAGATTCTCATTTACTCCGGGCTCTACATGCTTAATTTCATGTTTCTAGGTTCAATATTATACAAAAATCCAAAAAGTACCTTTTGAAGAACGAAAAAGTACCAAAAGTCCCCTTTTATAGGTTCTCACTTAATCCATCCTCTACATACTTAATTTCATGTTTCTAGGTTCAATATTATAGGAAATTCAAAAAGTACCAAAAAGTCCCCTCTTATAGATTCTCATTTACTCCGGGCTCTACATACTTAATTTCACGTTTCTAGGTTCAATATTATAGGAAATTCAAAAAGTACCTTTTGAAGAACGAAAAAGTACCAAAAAGTCCCCTTTTATAGATTCCCATTTACTCCGGGCTCTACATGCTTAATTTCATTTTTCTAGGTTAAATTTTATAGAAAACTCAAAAAGTACCTTTTGTAGAACGAAAAAGTACCAAAAAGTCCGCTTTTATAGATTCTCATTTACTACGTGCTCTACATGCTTAATTTCATGTTTCTAGGTTCAATATTATAGAAAATTCAAAAAATACCAGTCGAAGTACGAAAAAGTATCAAAAAGTCCCCTTTTATAGATTCTCACTTACTCCGGGCTCTACATGCTTAATTTCATGCTTCTAGGTTTAATTTTAAAGAAAACTCAAAAAAATACCTGTGTAGAACGAAAAAGTACCGAAAAGTCTCTTCATTATTAATTTCATGTTTCGATTTCAATATCAAAGAAAACTCAAAAACTACCAGATGGAGAATGAAAAAGTACCAAAAAATATCACTTGGTACCGGGTTTCCAAATAACACCTCATTAGCATATTTAGTGTTTCTAAATCTAAAAATTTTATCTAAATTGGATCATTGTGTTTGAATAAAATCAAATTTCCAGTTTTTACCCCTTTTGGTACTTTTTTTCTACCCATTAACGAAATAAAAATTCTATTCCAAAATGTTGCAACATCGTAGTGGGAGCCCGTTATTACGTTTTTATATGTATAAGATAATAAACCAAAATCAATGTTTTATGAAAAAAGTACCAAAAATAGGTACAACTTTCACCCCTTAAACATCCGAATAACCAAAAAGTACTAAATTTATATTTTTATTTTTTCGTCAAGTTATGAAGGAGTCAAAAATATTGTTTGAATGTTCACTGGTTTAAAAGATACATGGGGTGCAAAAAAAGTACCAAAATACAGTTTTTACCCGTTTATTCCCTAAAGGGGCCGAAATTGAAAAAAGTACCAGACACCTGTCCGCTTATTTTTTAAATGAACGACGATAAGCTTTAAACTATTTTTGTATCTTTTCTAGTTTAGGAGATATGAGGTTACCGATTTTACCCTTTTTTACCCCCTAAACATTCGAATTTCCAAAAATCCCGTCTTAGTGGATCTATTTGGTGGGAGACCAACCCCCTGTCCGTTATTTATGGACTAATTTTGCTGATTTTAAATAGCGATCTTCTCGAAAGCATGTCTAACAGAGTTATTAAAGATTAAGATCTCGCCGATATCTGGAGTTCTCTAAAAACTGATTTTAACAGACAGACAGACGGACATGGCTTAATCGACTCCGCTACCTATAAGAATACAGAATATATGTATACATACTTTATAGGGTCGAAAATTATATTATAGAAATTACAAATGGAAAGACAAACTTGTACGGAGGTGAAGGGTATACAAATGTTATATTTAAAGAAGATATCTGGAGTTCTCTAAAAACTGATTTCAACAGACAGACAGACGGACATGGCTTAATCGACTCCGCTACCTATAAGAATACAGAATATATGTATACATACTTTATAGGGTCGAAAATTATAATATAGAAATTACAAATGGAAAGACAAACTTGTACGGAGGTGAAGGGTATACAAATGTTATATTTAAAGCAGTCATGATATAATTTGTTATCTATTCTATATATAAACCGCTGTACCGATTTTTCACAGCGTATTCCTATATGTCTGGAATAGGTAATAGGCTACTTTTTATTTTAAAATTTCAAGTGGGCGAGGAGCCACGACAATATTAAGAAAATATAAAATCCGTATTTTTGAGATAATATTAGATTATTAGAGTCCTCAAATTTTGTTGGAGCCACTTTAGTGTCAATATAATTATTTAGGATAAAAATTGGGCGGACTAGCATTAGGGGCGTGGTACCTCCCATACAAATTAAAAACAAAAATTCGTTTATTTTATTCGTTTTTGCACAAATAACACCAGTGTTGCTCAAACACATACTACCATAGACTATCATAGTTTTATTTGTGTTAGTAAAGCAGCAGGGAACAGAATTCCATTCAAATTAAAAGTTTATTAATAAAATGACTACAAACTATAAAGTATATTCTAACTGTCAAATATTTATTATGGATTTTGACAGCCAGCGTATATCAAAGTCTATATATAAAAAACTATCAACTATTCTCTCATGTTGTCCTACATTAATTCGGCTTTCTCAAAATTTTGTTGTTGTATTTCTGTGTGTATTTTAAAAACGCCGCGCACAGACTTGTTTCTTGCATTTGCAATAAATTAAACGAAAGGATGCAGGGATGGATAATTCAAAAAATTGTTGTCCTTTTTTTTGTATCTACACTACATATTTAGTAGTTTTTTTAATAAAAAAATGCTTTTTCTTACAACATAATTTGCAAATTATAATAACTAACCAAAATGTAATGTAATTTTGTTTAATCTTTACCTTTAATATGTATACAATTAATTACAAATATAGTTGAAAAGCTCAAATTTGTGTTTTTATATACATATGTTTTAATATTTAAAATAAATATGTGCAAAACAGGGCAAAAACTATTTCCTACTTTTAAACTAAAAAATAATTACCCAGGAAAAACTTACATTGAAAAGTAATGAGTTAAAAAGCTAATAAAACCTCTTTGCACTACTTCTTTATTAGCATTTTGAGTCATTATTTTAACACGGGACTAAAAAGAACCCAAATCTCTTTGTAAAATTTTATAGGTCGGCTCATAATTAACCCTACCCGCCATATAAAGTCCCCTTCAGAAAATGCCTTTAACGTTCATAACTGGCTAAAAGTTTGTAACACATCGAAATGTATATATCTTCTGGGTCATTATTAGATTCTAAGACGATCCAGCTATGTCCGTCCGTCTGTTAAAAACACGATAAAGTCCAAACGGGAATAGCTATAGAGCTGAAATTTCGCACAGATATTATTTAATGCAGGCTGTTTATTATTGAAAATGGGCAATATGGTACACGATTTCGTCTAGGAATATTCTGTATTTTATTAAATGGACTTACCATAATTTTCAATTGTATTTGATGGCTTCAACGAATTTAAATTTATCCTATGTTTTTCTGTCAGTCCGTGTTTTTTTACATC
Source organism: Lucilia cuprina (assembly GCF_022045245.1). Lineage (NCBI taxonomy): Eukaryota > Metazoa > Arthropoda > Insecta > Diptera > Calliphoridae > Lucilia > Lucilia cuprina. Next base: position 6,619,818 of record NC_060949.1, read on the forward strand.
TTTTTTTTGGCACTGCAGTCCAACTTTACAAACCTTGCACCACGCTCCATGAGATGGTCCACTATGGCTCCATTCAGGTGCCTGCTCGATAGGAACAAGCCAGCCTGTTTATTACAAAATTATTTTAAAATTTATGTTTTACACAAAATTTATAAATACATACCTTTTGTCCAGTCTTCTTTCATCCAGGAGTTATAAAATTGTCTTCTATTCTTTTCCATTTCTCACTTTGTGCTTATAAGTACAAAATAAATTTTTTTCACATTTAACAAATTTTTGTGCACGTCTTTTTTCACTTAAATTGACAAATTTTCCCGTTACATTTTTTTGACACATTCACATGTATGTATTTGTAGCATTATATTTTAGACATGATTGCCATGAAACTTAATAGGGTCGGAAAATTATATTATAGAAAATACAAATGGAATGACAAACTTTTATATATAACCTTCTCACGAAGGTGAAGGTTTAAAAAATGTCCTTGAGTTCCATTTTCTTTATTCCTTTACCAAAAAAAAAAAAAACGTATATCAACAAAATATATAAATTTTAAAATGTGACAATGAGAGGATCACAAGAAAATCAGCTTTTGGTACAATAATCCACATCATTTCCATAAAAATTTCAAAATTTATAGTTAGTTTTTTTGATGAACACAAAAATAAATTTAAACATTTAAAACAAAAAATAAATTGTTGATTAAAAAAAATTAAATTTTTTAAATTTGTATGAAAATTATGTGGATTGTTGTTGTCCCATTCTGAATTTTTTATGTATTGTTGGGTTAAGAAAATGGAAGATACATACATTTTTTGAGATAACTTTGACTTAAAGAAATTTTTTGATAAATTATCCTTATGTTAAAAACAATTAAAAAAAAGACATAGGCTTTAATTAGGGACTAAAACTAAAAAAAACTGTGAAATTTAAACCTTAATAAAATCTAAACCGTACTGAATTTGGAAATTTTAGAGAATTTTAAACTTTATATTTATACAAAGAAAAAGTTTATTTCCTAATTGTTATCAAAAAACGATAAATCGCAGAAGAAATATATGTTTATACATTAGAGTATTTAATTATTCGGGTTTTTGTCTTATTCGGTTTATTCGAAAAATAATTATTTGAGGTTTTACGTTAGCCGGTTAATAATCGGATAATTAAAAATTATTCGGTTATTCGAACTAAAAGAAACTAGATGTTACTATTGCTTTTTACAATAATTTTCTTCATATTATACACAGTAACAATTTTGAAAAGAAGCTGTCAAAATAGATTACACTTATAGCAATTCTGCGTACTCCGATTTTTATGTCCTTATAAAAGGATTTCAAAGTTTAAAGGACTACAAACAAATATTTGAAATATTTATATGCATTTTATGATGCTAATATTGGTGTCAAATGGATGCTGGTAATCTGTACATTCTATATACATATATTATTTACCTGTCTCACTTAGAAAAAAAAAAACGAAAAAGAAATTAAATTTAAAAACGTTTCATTTTCGAAACAAAAACTTTTAACTACTTTTTTTGACAAATTTTCTGTTAGATTTTCAATTCTTTCTTGATGATTTGAAATAAATTATATTATTTCGAAGCAAAGAAAGCCACTTTCATTTGAAATTAATATTAATGCCAACTTTTTAATATAAATTTGGAATTCATCTTTTGAAATCGGTTGTCTTTTAAACTTTAAAGTCCTTTAATGAGCCGATTATGAAAAACTGAGTACACAGAGTTAATACTTATGGTCCACAGTTTCCTGTAACCATAGATCATGTTTGAAAATAACTTTTGAACGGTTTATAAACAAAATTATTATTTTCACTTCTTTCACTATAATTCTTCTCAAATATTATAAACCATTCCCGTTTATGTGAAATGCTTTTCTATATAAAGAAATTACTGTTTTTAAGATTTTCAACGAGTTCTAGAATTCATAAGTTCCCTTAAACACTAGTTCAACTATAACTGTTGCTGAAGAACTTATTGGAAAAAGAACACAACAATGTTCCCAAAAAACTGGTTGTAGAAATAAATGCTATATAATTATTTCCATGATTTCTTTTCAAAAATCATCAAGTAAATTTTCTTTATTATAGAAAAATTATTAAGAAATTAAGAAAAGAAGAAAATTTATAATAAAAATATTCAATTATGTAGAAAATATATAGTAATTTTACTGCTAAATAGGGAGTTTTTCTTAATCGGTTAATTGATAGAAATTATTCGGTTTATTCGTTATTTGAAATTTGACAATTTTCATTTATTCGAACGATTAATCGTCAAAAATTAATCGATTAACCGATCGACGATTAATCGTTTGAATACTCTATTATACATACAAATATTACAAACAAGAGAAGTTGTTACGTTTTTTTTTGGTTTTCTTAAAAAAATACTAGGAGTTCTTGACAAGTTAAATTTATGTAAAATTCGACAGAGCAGTCTTATTTTAGCGTATTACAACAGATTTTCTAAACGATAAGGGAACAAACATGTGTCATTTAGTTCTATTTAATTTTGGTCCGATCCTTATAAAACTAGATAGAGGTTCAGAACATAATGGTCCCTTGAGTTTTATTTTTCGTTCAGAAAATAACACAGACCGACAAAATCTGAAAAAAGTCAAACCCCTGAGACCAAGTTATACTTTTCTGTAGGACTGAGCCGCGTTGAATCCGAATCTGGGCTCCATCACATCTGGTATTTGAGATATCGTGTCCTAAAGTTTGAAAATAACAATTTTCGGCATTTTATTTTATCTTTTTTGCCATCTAAAAGTTCATTCTGTCAGCTTTAAAACAAAGGCTTTAAATCTGACATATCTTCTTTCATCTTCGAAATATCTTCAACTAAATCTTTTCGGTATATTTATCATTTTTATACTCTAATTTGCAACAGTAAGAAGGGTATTATGCTTTGTAAATATTGTTTATGACGAACAAAAATATAGGATTCACACCTGAGGATATATAACTCAAAATCAATTTCTGATTCGATTTTACGATGTCTGCCTATGCGCCATCTTCAATGGATGATATCTCAGCAACTACATCAGATTCCTAAACAACTAAAAAATATTTTTATAGAAAAATTACAATGCATAAGTTTTTTGTAAAATATAGGCAAAATATACGAAAATATTTAGTTTTTGTCAATTTATGGTTGTATATCAAGCTTTATGTGAAGATTTTTATAAGAACAAAGAAGATATGATATTTTATAAAGTTGCCTTGGCGCTGTTACAACGCCTCAAAAAGGGCCAAAAACATAATTTGGTCTATGAATTAAAAATTTATCGACTGACTTTGAGTTTTTTTTAAATACAAGTTATTTTTATGTTGTGAAAATACAGGGAAAATAAGTTTTTTCGCAAAAACTTTTATCATTCATATTTTTTGTCAGAAAACTTGCCAAAAGAAAAATAATTTTTGTTTTATTGAATGATTCTTTTAATAAATTTAAAAATAACTACTATTTTAAACTTTTATTTTAAATAGAACTAAAAAATAATGATTGTTTTCTGAAAAAAATAAAACTCAAGAAAAAATCATTATTGTAAGCAAAAAAATTAAAACTAAAAAATTATGATCATAATTGTTTTTCTAAGTGCAAAAAATAAAACTTAGAAAATAATCGTTTTTTAATAAAACTTATAATCGTTACAGTCCTTGAAGGAAAACTCCAAAATGTATTAAAATTTGCAATTCAAACGAGTACGTTTTTTTTGCAGTTTTTTTTATCATTTAAATCGTTACAAACACACATATTAAAGAACTTAGCAACAATATACATTTGGCAAATCTAATAATGCAGTCTATAAACACACATACATAAAATAAGTAATATTTAACTGACATTGTTACAGAACAAAACGAAACAAGAATAGAAAAAAAGAACAAAACGAAACAAGATTTGAGAAACAAAGAAAAAAGAAGGTAACAACATCTTCAGTTTTGTTTGATCTATGCGACAGTAAAGAAGTCAAGTGTTTTGTAAGAATTAATGTGTTATATTATTTATATAAAGTGATTATTTACATTGAATTGGTAAATTGTATTAATTGTTTTTGTGTGATAACTTATTTATTTGCCTAAATAAGTTTTTTAAGCATTTAAACTTTTGCCGTTCTGTGGGTGACCAAGAAATCTATCAATGCAGATTTTCAAAATGTTTTCAAAAATTTTCTTTAAAATCATCTTTTAAAAAACACGTTTTTAAACATTTTCAAAATAGTGTAGCTTCATGCTCCAAGTCAAATGCTAATGATACTGCAGATGTAAGTGAGATTGGAAAACAAAATGAAAATCTTCCAAGTGGACCAAGTTTAGAAAATATTGATTCTGATTGTGTTGCAGAGAGTATTGTTTCATATAGTGAGCAATATAATGTTTTGTGTAACTTTTCTAGTAAATTTATAATCAAATTGTACGCATTCAACAATATATCTAGATCAGACATAAATAAAATTAAAGAAAGTATTGAAAATAACATCATTTCACCAATATTATTGAGGGATCAGGTGTAGAAAGATGCCAAGTTTTAAATGACATAAAATATGTATTTAAGGACGTTAAAACGGACTTTACATTAGAAAAAAGTATGATAAACATGGGCCTTATTTCAAGTCCTCAATCTTTTCATGTAGCTAATGTTCAAAAATGTTCTGGTATCGATAGAAAACTTACCTATTAACACCAAAATTCCATCCCTTACATTGATTTTAAAAAACACTGAGACTGGCGGAGGAATTTGACCTATACTGGAGAAAACGTGCTTACTACAGATTTAAACAAATGAAAGAGAAGAAAAGTACATTGGAAATATTGAACGAGTGGCCGGAATATAAAAAGTCATCAGGATTTCAATTAGTAAGTATTTTTATTTATTAGTAGATGTAGTTATTTATATTTCATTTATTTATAGACATCAATAGACTTTCAACTAAAGTTTCCAAAGGCTAAGGAATTAAAAACCAAATGGGCAGATTAGGGCGGAAATTTGTTTAGTTTGTTGCGGAACTCGACTCGACTGCTTCAGCTATACTCAAAAAGTTAGAAGGCTGTAACGAAGGTAAATGTATAATTTTGTATAATTTTAATTTTAGACACAAAAATATTTGGAACGTTTTGGTTTCTTCATCATATATTTCCACCGCCATTAAGTGTAATAACGGAGCCTAATGGGGCCAAACAACGAAAAAAATTCTCCATTATCGATTCTCAAGAATCATTTGCTATAATGGGCAAAAGTTCCGAAGAGCTGGAAACAAAATTGAATTTGCTGAAGCTCCGGTCAATAAGTATACAGCCATTACTTTTAGTGTTAGGTGATTTAGAAGATATCAAAAATTTTTCGATATATTTTGATGGCATAAGGTATCCCATGATGACTACCTTAACTGTTGTAGATATTTTATACAAAATAATGTTTGTTTTTAATCTAGAGTTTCCAAAACAATCAGAAATATTTTATACTTTTATTCAAAAATTCTTTTTTGAAATGCCCACAGTCAAAAAAAATTTACAACTTGCAAGTTTTATAAGCCAATTACTTAATTAATGTTTTTTTTAAATATTAATGTCTTTTTACATCAAATTTATGTATAAAATAATTTTTTTTGAATTAACTCTTTACTTTAACTAATGATATACATATAATTTTTAAAATTAACATTTGTAAACAAATTAATTAGTTATAAAACCCTATTGCATTTCTCTGTATAATTTTATTTATATAAAATCATTTTTATACCCTTCACCTTCGTGAGAAGGGTATATATAAGTTTGTCATTCCGTTTGTAATTTCTATAATATAATTTTCCGACCCTATAAAGTATATATATTCTG
>NC_060949.1:6625776-6629835 GCF_022045245.1 Lucilia cuprina
GAATGACAAAAACAATATACCCCCTATCTTTTTTGATGGTAGGTATAAAAATTACTAAGAAAAGACTTAAAAGTGACTATAATATGATTCGGAAATAACGCAAAAACGGCCTGTTATTTGTCTTATTAATGACTCAAAAAAGATTAAAAAATGAGTCATAATTGATCGGAAGTGGGGCTCATACATGACTCATTTAAAAGAGTCGCGGGTAGGGTACTATTTTCTCCCGACGAATGTATCGTTTATGATCAGAAAATGAGCGCATATATGATCATTTTAATCGTTTTGTTGCAAAAACCAACACATTCATACAAGAAAAAAGAAAACATTTCTATATGTACACGGCAAAAAAAATATATGATTTGTATTTTTTGTTAAAATAAAATAATTTTCTCTTTTGTTTTGCAAATCTATTTTTTACAAAATAAAAAAGTAACTGAAACGTTTTCAATTATATTAGAGTAGATTGTGAGTGATCGTACAATAATTTTTAAGCGAATAATGTATAACAATGCTTGATATTTAAAACTAACACATTTCTTCCAAGTGCTTTTCAAAACAATTTTTTTACGATAAAGAAAAACAAAATATACGTCCCCTGCCAACAATTTCTATCAAAATTGTGACCATAACGTAACAGCTTAAAGTTTAAAACAATCTACTTTGATATAATCTGAGTGAATGAAAATTGACCCCGTTCGGAAGAAACTGTTCCGCCAGTTTAATACTTACGAAATGTGACTATTTAGAATTATTTGTTTTTTTATGTTTAAAAATAGTAGCTTTTATAAGAAATAATATTCCACATATTTAATACAAAAAATATAACTATTTAGTTACTTGTTTCAGTAATGATTTATAGTAAATTTATATTAACACCCGAAGCAATCGTGCATTTGAGCATCTCAAAAAAGCCTTTACCTCATCCCCTGTTTTAAAGCACGCAGACTTTTCTAAACACTTTTACATACAATGCGATGCGTCAGATTATGGGATCGGGGCAGTTTTGTTACAATATAATGACCAACAACAAGAAAACCCTATAGCTTTTTATTCACATAAGTTGAATTCATGTCAAAAAATTACAGTGTAACAGAAAAAGAGTGCTTGGCAGTCGTTATGGCGGTAAGAAAGTTTCGACTATATGTAGAATTAATGCCATTTACTATAATTAGTGACCAAGCCAGTTTGAAGTGGCTAATGAATCTAAAAGACCTCAGTGGGAGACTTGCTCGATGGCCACTTCAACTTCAAGCTTATAATTTCAACATTGAACATCGAAAAGGTTCGGAAAATATAGTCGCGGACATGTTGTCTAGAAGTCTGTCAAACACAGTCGATGAATTTTCCTTAGAGCAATTACTTGAAAATGAATCAGGAGAGTTCGATAATGATGAATACACAAAGTTAAAAAAACAAATAAACGAAAACCAAACCAGATTACCTGATCTAAAAATCCAGGATGGCTTAATTTTTAAAAAAGGAAACCTTGAACAAAATGAAGATAAAGCATTTAAATGGAAGTTGTGGGTACCATCAAATTTGACAACAAATTTAATTACAAAGGCTCACGATGCGAATATATCGGCCCACTGTGGTATTACAAAAACCATTGAAAACTAAAACGACTATATTATTGGCCACGAATGACCCTACAGATTAGAGAATATATAAAAAAACTGTGAAATATGTAAAGAAACAAAGTCAGCTAATCAACATTTAATGCCTAGTATCGGTCAAGAAGTAATTACCGAGAAACCGTTCAAAAATTTATACATCGATTTCTTAGGAAAATATCCAAGATCCAAAAGCGGAAATAGTTACATTTTTACAGTCGTCGACCACTTTTCAAAATTTACATTTTTAAAAGCAATTCGTGAAGCGACATCTAAAAATGTTGTTCAATTCCTTATTCATGAAATCTTCCATAAATTTGGAGTCCCAGATATAATCCATAGTGACAACGGGTCACAATTTGTCTCTAAGACTTTTTCTAACATGATTGAGACGTATAAAATAAAACATATGTAAACCGCTGTATATTCCCCACAAGCTAACGCATCCGAACGAGTTAACCAATCCGTTCTCGCTGCGATTAGAGCCTATCTAGAAGAAGATCATCGCGATTGGGATCTCTATATTTCTGAGATGAGAATGCGCATTAAGGAATTCTGTACACTCTGAAACAGGTTTCACTCCATTTTTCGCTTTATTTGGATACCATATGTTTACGAGTGGTACAGACTATAAAATAGCTAGAAAACTAAATTCAATATCTGAACACGAAATTAATAGTCTACCTAATAACGACAAACTTGCCTCTATTAGAGAGAAAATACGACAAAATATGCATGAAGCTTACAATCGTTCAGCCGAGCGTTACAATAAGCGATCAAGAAATGTCAAATTTGTACCTGGCCAGGAGTTCTATCGTAGAAATATTGTACTAAGTAATTTTGAAAAGGATCGAAATGCTAAATTCTGCAGAAAATTTTTGAAATCGCGAATACTGAAACCTGTTGGTAATAACATGTACGAACTAGAAGACTTAAAAGGAAAATCTATAGGTGTTTTCCATGCTAAAGACATTAAGATGTAAAAAGTGCAATATAAATGAGTCTGTGATAGAATAGTAAATGTGTGCAATATTAGGATAAGAACACCAATTATTGATATTAATTATTTGCGTTTTATGATTTCTTTTATATTAAACAAAATTTGACAATAAGACTTACCTCGATTTCTGAAATACCTAGATCCATAAATTACAACCAATAATAAATCTAAAAGAAAAGAAGAAAACAAATTTAATAACAATATACTATTATTCGAACATAATGTGCGTAAATTACCTTTCAATAATGCCCGGCTTAAGTCTCAGGGTGTGGGAGTTCCCCACGCGCTCCATCTACAAATCCCACGCACACCAATTATGTCACTAACGGGCCATACCTGGTGTTTTGTTACGGTGAGTTGCGAATTTTCTAAGTCGGGGCCAAAAAAAAATTTTGCGTGGCGGCCCCTTAGAAAAGCGTCGGGAGGTGATCAAATTTTCAACATTTGTCACGAGTCCCTCATATAAATAATCAGAATTAAAGGGAGGGCCTTGCCACATGGAGGAACCACTCTCCAGCTCTAGTCCCGGTTCAATATAGTCCACCTTGTTCAAGCGGAAAGCCTACCGCAGTGGAACTATGTCGTGGCCAAAGATGAAGTCGGCGGCTGAGTATGACCGCGGGTTTGCAATACTCAATTTCACATCCTGAAAATTTCACATCCTGAAAAGAAAGAAAAGTATTAAAATCTTATATAGGTAAATTGAAACGATACATTTACCCTAGAATCCCAGAACTCAGCGAAGATCTCTTTAAATAGAAAAGTTTAAAAAATTAGTAAAATTAATAAATATACTTACCATTGATGTGTCGCATGTGTTTTTGTTTACATTTTTTTACATGTTCGTAGGTATGTGTAGTATGTTCAATGAATAATAGTGTAGTGTATAAAATGCGTAAGAGAACAGGGATGTCTTATCATATAATAACGTAGTACTACGCATAGTTTTTTTACGTTTTTTTTTGAATGGACGGAAGAACTTATTGAAATTGATGAGCTCCTGGTAGTTGATAAGTAGGACTGATAGGGCAAAATGGCGAAAAGTTATGTACAGATTAGGAGGGAAAACATAATAAAGATGTCTACTAAATATGGAGGATCATAATATATAAAAGATTAAATGGATTATATACATGGAATTGAATAAGAAAAGATTCAAGTAATAAAAGAAGAAGACGGGTATAAAAGGCAATCGAAGGATAAAACTAGTGGCTTTTAGTTTTGTTTCGTTTTCTGAGGTGGAGAGAGAAGTCGGTGGCGCTTGCGCAAAGAAATATTATTACTAAAAAGAAAGAATTTTAAAGTGGGAAAAGACAGAAAGTTGCTACCCGTGAAATATAAGGAGTGAGATCGAAAAATTCTTAACACACGTTTTTCATTACATTTTTCAACCAAAGTATTATTTGATTTTTTTTATCAAGTTACCTTTGAAAAACATGTCAG
>NC_060949.1:6629935-6631035 GCF_022045245.1 Lucilia cuprina
CAAATTTCAGCTCTTTAGCTTTAACCGTTTAGGCTGTGCGATGATGAATCAGTCAATCAGTCAGTCAGTCAGTCAGTAACGTTAGAATTTTATATATATAGATTAAAGGTAAAAATTAAACAAATGTACATTAAATTTTGGTTAATTATTATAATTTGCAAATTATGTTGAAAGAAAAAAAATTTAAAAAGTTATTAATTCTGAAAACTACTAAATATGTAGTGTAGATACTAAAAACACAACAATAATTAGTGTTATCCATCCCTTCATTAATATACTTTCGTTCATTTTCATTACGAAAGCAAGAAACGAGCGACGACACAACCTTCTTTTTGACAGCTCAAATGAGACTAAATTGTGTTTTCTATGCGTGTGAGTAATCTGTGTAAATTTAGTAACGCCCAAAAAACACTGTGTATAGGAGTTGCCGATCGTGGCCTAAAAGTGTTTAATAAGTTGAGTGCTTAAAAAATGACTAGAAAATGATCCCCATATATGATTGAAAACTGAATATTTGAAAAACAATAACAAAATGTATTGCAATCTTAAATTGTTCATCCTGCTGTTTAAAATATGATGGTTTTAAAAACTTATTTTGTGGTCATATTTCAACTGTTGGAAGATCTAAAATTGTTCCTTATGTAATTGTTTTTGTTTGTAATGAAATAGCTAAACTTACACTTAAAAATGACTCAAAAACGATTCAAAAATGAAACTGATTAGAAATGGGGCTCAGAGAAGACTCTTTTGGAAGAGTTAGCAAAACAATTTGTGCGGCCTAAAATGAGTTGATATAATTCTCATTTCGTTTATAAAATTAAATGTATAAATATTTGAATTTGTGTGATATTTATAAAGTCGATTTTCTGTCAAGGAAATTGAAATTATATTATGTTTTAATTATATAATGCTTCTTTTAGCCAGTTATGAGCGATAAAGTCATTTTCTGAAGGGGTCTTTATATGGGGGGTAGGGTCAACTTTGGACCGATCCTTAAAAATTTCTACGAAGAGATTTATGTTCCCCTGAAATATTTTTGTGCCGAATTTCATCGCTATTGATGATTCTCTTAGCCAGTTATGAGCGATAAAGTCATTTTC
>NC_060949.1:6631135-6633158 GCF_022045245.1 Lucilia cuprina
AACACCTCCTTTTTGTGCATACCAAATTTCATTAAAATCGGATTAACCGTTTAGAAGTTACCGAATTATTTCCCTCTTTTTTTTTCCTATACCACTGTGCAGCAGTCAGTGCATGAACTCGGCTTCCGTCACAGATAATGCTACTGCCTTCTTCTTTTTTGTAGACAAGGATATTGCGCCTGATTAGTATACAAAGACATAGCCGGTTGTGAATTGCCGGTTGCCAACATCTCCGGCCCAGTCTACATCACAACAGCCTTTTATATCATCTTCTATTTGCTTTGTGAAAGTGATTCCCTTGTCGATTGTACCTTTCAAATACCTCGTCACGCGTTTAACTGCTTCCCAGTATGGTTTACCACGATTTGTTCCAAATCTACTAATTACTTTTACTGCGACTTTAAAGATTCTATCGCTTATAGGTCATTAGAAAATATCATGACATCGTCGACATAAATGGCCACGTGTAGCCTTTGGTCATCACTTATTTTATGGTACACTTATTGGACCACTTCACCTCTCACAAAACTTATTTTCAGCAATTCGTTGTTGATAGTCTCGTTCAAAACACGGCCCGACTGTTACCATACCATAAATTGATTTCCGCAGCATGCATACCTTTCGGGAACCATCATCGAACATATCAGGGTGTTGCATAAAAACAGTCTCCTTCAGCGTATCATTTAAATATGCAGTAAGCGTCCATTTGGTGGGTAAACATATCATTCATAACAGCCAACGCCAGCAAATAACGGATGGAAACATACCGGACAACAGGTGAGAAGGTTTCCGTATAGTCGATTCCTTCACGTTGTGAAAACCCTTTCAATACCAGTCTAGCCTTCCAACGGGATTACGGTGGTAAGATGGTTAGCACCCACGTTTTGTTTTGAATTAACGAATCGATTTCCTCTTTCATTGAAGCTTTCCATTTAACGAGTTTTCTGATGGCATTGCGTCCTTCACTATGACCGGATCTTCAGAAATATACTGCATTGCACAAAAATTTGTTGATCGTTGATTTCTATTGGCAATTCGATCTGACCGACGAAAATTTTCCTCAGCAGGAATATTCTGATCTTCATATGGGTTTGGAACCCATACCATTATTTTCCACGGTTGATGCCATAGGTGTCGACCACTCAACAGAGTCAGAACTGCTCTCATCTGCTTCATCATTTGTTGAAGTGTTTAATTCAATTTGAGCAGGTGCTACGGCAGATCTCGATTCATCTTCGGTGCTGCACTCCCCTGAATCGACACTCTCATAAGCCTGAAGCAATTCAGGATTAGCTTTCGTTTTTAAATGGACCTTGCTTTCCTCCAAGAACACTACATAACGGCTTGTAATTATATTTTAGTCCTCGGGATTGAACAATCTATATACTATGCTTTCGGCACAGTACCCCATCACGATGCATTTAATAGATTTTCCCTCCAGCTTACGCCTTTTTTCTTTTGGAATGTGTACAGGAGCAGGACATTCAAAACTCTCAAAAATTTCGAATAATGACGCCCAACACACCAAATTTTCTCCGGACTTATATTCTCACAACGGCAAGGGACCCTGTAAATTAAAAAACACGACGTGTTGGTAGCCTCTGCTCAAAATCGATCATCTAATCCGCTGTCTATTATCATGAATCTCAAACGTTCCATCAGTGGTGTCATTTTGCTCGTCTTTTGATAAATCACACCACATTCCTTCAAAAAGTTTTGGAAGTTAGAATTTACGGATTCGCTACCATTATCCGTTCTTAAAATTTTCATCTTTGTTGAACACTGGTTTTCGGCCATTTTCTTAAAGTTAACGACTGTGTCAAAAACTTCTGATTTTTTCTTGAGTGGGTACACAAATAATTTCCGGGAATATTCATCCACAAAAGTGACCAAGAAACGAGCACCAGAAAAATAATTCACGTCTAGTGGACCAACGACATCGGAGTGTACCAATTTCAATAATTTTGTGGCTCTTGTACCGTCTTCTCTGATTGGCTTTCTTTGCCTTTCACGCAAACCCCCC
>NC_060949.1:6633258-6667923 GCF_022045245.1 Lucilia cuprina
TTTTCTTCTAAAATTACAGTTTTACCATCTTTCGGTGTTTTTTTGTCGTTACTGATTTTCTTCCATTTCCACTTAAAATATTTAAGTCGACGTCGCCAGCGCATTCAACGTTCAACTCACTCTTGTTAGCAACAACGATTTTTTTGTCTTCTATGATGCGTACGTTATAAAGATGTTGCTTTTCATCATGTGGTGTTGTTGTAACAGCTCGACTGTGGCCGATAGTTCTTTCCTGGGGAAAAAACTTTCGGTTGATACAGCTGTCGCTGGGTTGACAATCTTTGGCAGAGTATGACTCGGGTCGTTCCGGAACGAAGATCCAATTGCAGTCCATAGTCTGTTGGTTTGAATTTGTTTATTAAACTACATAAGTACAAATATGTACAGAGTTGCAAAACATAGGAATATAATATTGTAAAAATAGCAAGTGTGTAAGATTTATAATATGTAGGAGAAATACAGAGTTTTTATTGAGTTCGTTTGTGAAAATTTAGTAAAATGTTCCATTGTTTTGTCGCCCACTGTATATCTTAAAAATAAGTAAATTTTTTGTCACATTTCGAATTTATGTGCTGTCAGACACATTAATGCCCTGGGGAATTTGTAATAACTTTAAAAGTTTTCAAGCAATTTTTGTGTTTTATATCTCTCTGAAATGCTAATTTTGTGCACTTTACCATTTCTGCGTGATGTCAAATTCGATTTTTTTAAATTTTTGTTGGATTGTATAATAAAAAATCAGTATATCTTTATACAGTATATTTCGTATTGACTTTGAAGATTCCGTTTAAAATCTGAATAGCGGTTCCGCAAAATTCGTGGGTCCTGAAAGTTAAATTTTACTTGTCTCTAAAAATAAAAATCGAACTGAAAAAATTTATTAATTTAAAGTTTAATTTGTAACCTTCATTAAGGTGACAAATTGACCTATAATGTAGCAAAAAGAGAGATTGAAATCTAAGGTTACTGCAAAACCTAGAGTTCCAAATTTTGCATGTAGAATTTTGACATCCATATGACCATAAGAGTCAAAAAGGAGGACGTAGCTGCAATGGGCGAAGCAGCTTCCATATAATTAAAATATTATATTAGTATGTCTGAGAAAATATAATTACTAAATTCCTCAAATTTTGTATCATTTAGTAAGTATAGTTGACCTGTAATGTAGCAAAAAGAGGGAACCTATAAAAAGAGCGATAATCTTGCTTTCGGCGGTATGCATACCTCGGAAACTGCAACACCTAGAGTATGTACAACTTTTGACATCCATATGAACATATAGGGTCAAAAACAAGTAGGAAAGTATAGTCGGGCATGGCCGACCATATAATAACCTACACCATGAGTAAATTATTAAAAAAGAAGTATAGGACAAACATAGGCCGACCCTCATTAAATTTTGGAAAAGGATATATTTTTAAATAACAGTTAGTTTTATTAAGTTTCATTGCGATACAAATGGTCAGTTTTAGACGTATAAGACATTTTTTTAAGGTGAGTCTTCCTTAAGGTCTTCCATTTTTTAGAGATAATAGTATATTTGACGTAATTATGGCATAAAAAGAACAAATCTGTAGGTACGCTTGTATGGGTTCTAGGTGAAATAATGGAACGATTCAATCATTCTCAATAGGCTTCGTCCATGTGCCAAAAAACATGCTTGGTCCAAATTACATAAAATTATCTTGAAAATTGCGGCTTGTACCCTGCACACAAGGTTTACATGGCATGTCTTAATCGACTCATCGGAGGGTATAGGACCAATATTTTTGTGTTACAAACATCAGCACAAACGTATAATGACGACCTAGCTACAATGGGCAAAGCACCTTCCATATAATGCAAATATTATATTAGTATATCTAAGAAAATATCAATGCTAGTTTGCTAAAATTTTTTCGGAGCCACCTTAGTCTCAACATGAGGAAGAGCAACAGGGAGCTTGCCACCTCCCCACTGAATTAAATGCTAAAATTCTTATATCTAGGAAACTATTAATGTTAAAAAAATTGTACGATGAACTTCGAAACCCATGTGAACATTTGCGTATTATTTATCGTATATCTTAGAAAATAAAAGAAACATTTAAATAAGGTTTATTATTTATATTTTATCAAATTGCAAAGATCTTCCACATCCCAGAAAATTAAATGATGCACTTTCAAAAGAATTACATATATCACTATTTCAAAATTATCACTGAATGAGTTTCTGTATCATCAAGTGTTGTTTATTAACTTCCAAAGAAGCGAAAATAATATATAAATATATTAAAAAAAAGTACATTCATATGCTGTAATCATCATTTCCTTAGGTCTTTTCCAGTACTTCCATGGAGTAAATACTACTTTTTCGCTTCATTGAAAATTCTTTTTTTGGTATCAGTTCATTAAAAAAAAAAAAAACATGGTAAAGATCAGTAGGATGGTTAAGATTCTACACTATGTCCATCGGGTTTAACTATTATTAATAGTACTTACACTACATACAAGCATATTTTATTTCATTTATTTTAAATTATTTTATAACTTCATATATTACCAATAATTAATTTAAGTGTAAATAAAATCACACTATGTGGGTTTGACGAATATGTACAAAATTTTTTAAAACAAACAAAAATTGGAATAAACATTCGGTAACCCATCCTTTTTAATGAAGTACAAATTATATTAAAAAATAATTATTTAACGATCAATTTCGCCAAACACAACATCAAGTGTACCAATTATAGCAACAATATCGGCCAACATGTGTTGTCTACCAACATGATTTAAAGCTGCTAAATGAGCGAAGCCAGGAGCCTTGATTTTGCAACGGTATGGGCGACTAGAACCATCTGAAACTAAATAAACGCCGAATTCACCTTTAGGGGCCTCAATTGCTGTATATGTTGCACCAGGTGGAACTTGATAGCCCTGGGTAAAAAGTTTAAAGTGATGAATAAGAGCTTCCATGGAAGTCTTCATTTCGGAACGGGAAGGAGGAGTAACCTTAGCGTCATCGGTCTTAATTTCGCCAGCCGGCATTTGATTTAAACACTGATCAATGATACGCAAGGATTGACGCATTTCTTCGACACGGCACAAATAACGGTCATAACAATCACCTTTAGTACCGATAGGTACATCAAATTCAACTAAATCGTAGGCATCATAGGGTTGTTGTTTCCGCAAATCCCATTTAATACCAGAACCTCTCAACATAACTCCACTAAAACCATAATTTAAAGCTTCTTCTGCTGAAACGACACCAATATCCACAGTACGTTGCACCCAAATACGATTTGTGGTAAGAACATCTTCAACTTCATCTAAACGTTCAGCGAATTTAGAGGCAAACTCATAAATGTCGTCCATTAAACCCAGAGGCATGTCCTTAAAAAAATAAAATAATATACGTTTAAGAATATATATTTATTTATAAATTTCTGACAGCATACCAAAGAAACTCCACCGGGACGAATATAAGCCGCATGCATACGTGCTCCAGAAACTCTTTCGTAGAATTCCATCATTTTTTCACGTTCTTCAAAGAGCCAGAAAAATGGAGTCAATGCACCAACATCAAGAGCATGTGTGCCAACAGCCATGATGTGATTAAGGATACGTGTAATTTCGGCAAACAGTGCTATTTTTTTAAAACAAAGAAATTAATATTTAAATAAATTTAATATAATATAAAGAATTTATAGGTTTTTGTAAATTTTTTTTTCCTATTCTCTATAAAATATGCATAAAAGTTATGTTCCATTGTATATTAAATTCTAATACACATTACTAAGCAGAAAAGGATATTAATTCCTAAACTCTTTGCTCTATAAAAAAAAAAACATATGTAAATGTATGAATATTATAAATAAATCATTCTCAAGAAAAAAAATAATATTAAAATCTTTTTATAATATTATATTGTCATTTTACAAAACAATTAAATCACTTGTTCAATTCACAATGAAGTTGTATATTGTATCTACTAAAGTGTAGTAACAGTGATTGTGAACAGATTTTTGTAGCAAGTCATAAGTTTATGTTCACAATAAAAAAACAATCAAAACATACAATGTCAAAAGTAAAAAACAAATAATATTAAACTAATTAAACGAGCAAAATAAACCAAATTAATTTCTTTTTATTTAAAATTCTATTATTTTCGTTATTCCACATTTTAAACTAATGAATAAACAGTTTTTAATAAAATTTTATTTTGGTAAACAGCTGTTTGTTTGTAATTTGTGTGTTACCACTTTATCGTTTTTTAAGCCAAAATCGATTGAATATTTTATTTATATCATGAAATAAACAATTGACAACACTGAATTTTCTTACGACATTCGAAAAACATATGAAAAATTGTCGTAAGAGTTGTATAGAACTTTTACATAGAAAATACCAACAACATTGTTATGACAATTGTAGCAACTGCTGACATACAATGCATACAACGCTAGAACATCGATTGTGAATTGAGCAACTGTATATTGATAGACTGGAAATCTACAGTCTTTTTAATAACATCCTTAAAGAAAACAATATTTTTTCAAATTCGGTTGAAAATCCTATAACTTTTATATTAGCGTGTCATTCCAGGGATGTTATTAATTTTTGACAACTATGAAGAACATCTAATCTAATTTTTTAAAGCACATTTGAATGTGTAAAATGAACTACATTCTTTAATGACACGAAATTCGAATATGTTATATGAAATGACTTTTCTACATAATTATTTTATAATAGATTTTCATTTGTAAGATAATATTTGGTTTATAAAAAATATGTAGTCGCATTTTTAGATTTCAAAATTAATTGTTCGAAATAAGTTGAAAAGTTTAAAATTATCCAGAATTCCTTGTCGTTCTAGATCAGCTTTTAACTCTGTGTGGAATAAAGGCCTTATCTATATGTTATCCATTTTTTAACTTTCCAGTAGAAATAATTAAAATGGAACTAAGCTTTCTTAATGAAAAGTAAATCATGAAGTTTGTTGGTTGCCCTCAAAGTTTATGTATGTTTATCGCCAATATTTATACTGCTGTTATTCCGTCGTTTTCTAATTGTCCAAATATCTAGGTGCTATTTTACTTACATTAAAAATATAGTTTATAAAATAAACAAAGTCATACATTTAATAAATAAAGAATACTTGAGAACAAAAATTATATATTTAAATATGTTTTTAAACCAATAATGTTTTATTGCTCTTTTATTGGTAAAACTCAGCAAGCTGCCACATGTAAAAGCTGCAAGTGGCACAAAATACTTTTAATAACGTTTTTGAAATTATTCACGCGACGACTATACACTGTTAATATTAAATTATTTGACAGAAAATGTTTAATAAAATTGCAAGCACTCAGAATTCTAACATATAAATAATCTCTTTCAAAATTTTACCTCTTTACCTAGTTTTAATTTTTTATTCATAAATTTTTTATCGCCATCTTGCAATCAATATATTCTCTTCATTATTTATATCTTTTTTTTTTTTTTGCTCTCCACTCTTCCTATCTAATTATAAGAATACATACACTGAGTGTCAAAAATGAGTATACACCCTGACGTACTTTGTTTTATTATTATAATGCTGAACATAAAAGCGATTTGTAGCTAAAGTTTGTAATAGAAAAATCATCATAATAATTAATAATGTAAAAGTAAAACAATTGTAATTTAATTGAAAAAATTAAAATTTTAGGGCCAATCTTTAGGTGAAGGATTAGGGATTAAATTGAAATTAATCCACGAAAGCTTTTTTCGAAAATTAAGTTATAGGAATTTCATAATATATTTTTTGTTTTAATTTTAAGTTTTTATTAATGTTTACATTACATTTACATTTGTGTTCTTCTTTTTTTACAAAACATGCATCGTTTTGATGACATCAAAACGGAATAACATCACAAGGGAATCTAAAGGGAATAACATCAAAATCAATTTATTTTTAGATTAACTAATCTGATTATTAATTGGCATTTTATTGCCAACTCAAAAGCCCAAATGTGAGTGTACATGCGGATTGGTAGATATTTTAATTCTGCTCCAAATTATTATACCCTTCACCTTCGTGAGAAGGGTAGGGTATAGGTTAAAATAAAGAAAAGTATGTAGAAATCATAAACAATCCCAAAAATTAACTCACAGAACCAATCAATATGTCATACAGCAACTATATCGCATATATCTCTGTTATTTACCAACCGATTTTGCTGATTTTAAATAGCGATCTTCTCGAAAGTATGTCTAACAGAATTATTGAAGATTCGGATCTCGTCGATATCTGGGATCCTTTAAAAACTGATTTTAACAGACAGACATACAGACGGACATGGCTTAATCGACTCCGCTATTTATTAGGATCCGGAATATATATACTTTATAGGGTCGGAAAATTATATTATAGAAATTACAAACGGAATGACAAACTTATATAAAAAGATGTACACGTGTGTGCAGATGTATTAGGTTTTATTCAGCTGTGTATTTTGTTTTTTATGTTTGGATGACAATTGCTTCATTGAGTTGAGTATTTTGTTTTCTTTTTGTGAATTCTGTTCGTATATTTAGATGTAGGTTGGTTTTATAGCTTTGTTTATTTTTTGTGTTTTTCGTTATGTATGGATGTTTGTTGGTTTAATTGTCTTGTGTATTTTGTTTTTTTGATTCGTTTAGTTTTGTTGTTCGTTTTGTTTTGCTTTTGGTGTAATAATAATTTAGTCGGGAAAAATTTAAAATTTATAAAACTATTATGTTTTAAATCATTGGCGGGCAATGTGTTATTCTCACTTATACACACACAATACAAATATTCTCAGCAACAAAACAAACTATACACAAAACAAAAACAAT
The DNA here is from genome assembly GCF_022045245.1 of Lucilia cuprina. Taxonomy (NCBI): domain Eukaryota; kingdom Metazoa; phylum Arthropoda; class Insecta; order Diptera; family Calliphoridae; genus Lucilia; species Lucilia cuprina. Next base: position 6,640,107 of record NC_060949.1, read on the forward strand.
TTAATTTAGTTGCTCTCTTTATGAAATGATACACAGAGAATATTTTCAAAAGCCATTACAAATTAATGTATGAATACTTTTTATAGAAAGATCAATTAGACATACATATGTATAATTATTTACTTTTATTTGTTCAAGCAATTAATCGCTTAAATTGTAACGATTAAACGATCGACTGTTAATCATTTGAGTACCTATTAGATACATTTAATACATACACAAACTATATACACATATCAATACCTACATATGTACATACATCAACACATTTTTACATCATAATGTGCATCAATACATACTTTCATCAACAGATACATACAACAATACATACATTCCTTCGGTTATTCATTTATAATACTAATAATATGAATAACACAAATATGTACAAACATAAAATTTTTTTCAGTGCAAAGCACACATATTTTCATTTATGTTCTCTTTTATATTTTGCACTACATATGCGTTTTAAACATTCTCATTCTGGCCACCGCGGTTTTAAATACACTATGGTGAAAGGTATATAAGATTCGGCACAGCCGAATAAAGCACGGAAGGGGTGGTCGACTTGTTAGGGAAAGACAATCCGGATGTCACGGTCAACGAGGATAAAAAAGAGTTGGACAGTACATAGGAGGATGGTGACGTAACCCTTACTGACCTATATGTCAGAATTGTTGAGCAGAGGAACAGGTACTTAGACGTGGAGGGTCTTCTGGAAGTCAAGTCAATCCTCTGGTGAAACTACTGTCACACAGAAACTGGGAAATTTATCTTTGTCTGACGATGAGCTTGCTGACAGAATGTTAAGATAACATCCCCTGCTAAAGAGAAGACCGTCGTTCGGCAATTAGCCGTGGAGGAGAAGCTAAGTGCCACAAGATATTAATTAATTAATTAATTAATTAATTAATTAATTAATTATACACAAGATATTAGTTATACAGGCCGAACGAAGGAGAAGAAGGATTTGAGGACTCTCGGCTTTCTGTCTAAGATGGCAAAGGCTGATTCTTCAAAGTTCTCGTCAAGAAGGCATCGACAAAGCGTCGTTAATTTCGAGAGAATATACGGCCCCGTTGTTGACGATTTGATGGATGCTGCAATCAACCCGACTAACACTCAAAAGATTGATGGGTCGATGGCAACACCAACCTGCAGTCTGCCAAAGGGCAAAGAGGGTGGTATCCAGGAAACCAACGCGCTCATGTCTTCGGAGAGAGCTGCGGAGGTCAAAGGTCTACCACCCAAAAACCCTAGCAAGGTGGACACGACATCAGCTAAGGTAAAGAGGACCAGTAAACTTCTGGCCCGCTCTCCTACTGATCTCCGCAAGAACGTAAGGGAAAGGGCTCCGGTAGTGACAGACCATCTAAACCAGTGGTGTCAAAGTCATCTGGCACAATGCTGAGGTATGGTCTATCCCCGGCTGGCGCTCCTAAAGGTTCCCGTAAGGAGACAATTAAGAGAGCCAGATCTGGTTATGATCAACCCTCTTCAACCAGTAAGAAGGTGAAGAAGTCAACCAGCCTGGATGTATGACTCCAAGTTGCAGTCATTGATCGGAATGATCCAGATGGAAGGATCAGTTCCGATTTCTGGCAACCAAAGAAGTTGGTTGCAGATAAACCTGCATCACTGTGAAGCAGCTTCAGCCGATTTAGTAACCTTCCTCATCGATTCACAGACGGACAATAAGGTCATTAGTTTAAGAGTCAAAGGTTACACCTTATTTGTCCCGTCTACATAGGACAAGGTAAGGACTTGTATACTGGCAAAGAATGAATTAGGTTTTCTTATTTTTCATTCTTTTAGGAGTGGCGACATAACCGTAATAAACAGAGAAGCCAAAGGTAGGCGTACGCTCACACTGGCTTCGGTGTATATGACGTACGAGGCAACTGACCCACCCGGCTCTGAGGTGTGTGAGCTGACGGCATATGCGAGAAGAAGAAGTGCGATCCTTGTGATTTGGTGTGATGCTAATGCTCATCATTGCCAATTGGGCAGCAAGGATATCAACAAAAGAGGTGAGTTAATATTTGACTTTATAACTGATAATAATCTCAACATCTGTAACAAGAGCGATTCTCCGACGTTCAGGAACAAGGATAGAGATGCAATTATTGTCTTAACTTTAATTAACCGTTTAGAAGATATCGTTAGGGATTGGAAGGTTGCAACGGATTGTTCATTTTCGGAACATAGTCGCATTTCCTTCACACTGGATTTTGCCTTGGCTAGGAGTCCACCTTTTAGGGATCATAGAAAAACAAATTGATGATAGGGTGGAGTCTGTGTTGACAGATTTTGAGATTTGTTGCCAACTGATTTACAGGAGGTTGTGAACGAGTTCACAGACCTATTTAAGAGAAGCTATGAGCTATCTTGTCCGGTTACTTTCCCGGGCAAAAAAAGAGCAACCTAAGTGGTGGACCAAGGAACATAGACTTCAAAGGTCGACTGTTAGGAAATTGTTCAATAGGACCAAGCTTACACGTCGAGCAATTGACTGGAACAACTATAAAATGTGTTTCAATAAGTAAAAAGCTGATCTGAAAAGGGCTAAAAGGATTTCATGGTCCCAGTACTGTGAATCCATAGACAATGTCAACGAGTTATCAAGATTCCGACGGATATTATCTAAGGACCCAGGGGTCATAGGGTATATCCAACGGAGTGATATCTAATGGACTGAGTCTAGCTCTGAGACCCTAGCTCTGCCAATGGAAACACATTTTCCTGGTTGTCTTGCAACTGAAGATGAGGTTGACGACCAACGGTGCTTCGAGTCTGTGGCGCCAAGTAACTCCTACAGTTGCATATAGGAGATAGTAACTAGGAAAAGTTAGTATGGGCGGTTAATTCATTCGACCCCCATTCATCTGGGCCGGATGGCATATTTCCAGCTCTACTAAAGAACTTGCCTCAGGACGCTATATCTCTTCTGCTGGAGATTGTTAAGAGATGCTTTGGTATTTCCCAAAGACGTGGAGGGAGGTTAGGGTTATTTTCATACCCAAGACCGGTAAGGCAAGCCACTCAAAGTCAAAGGATTTTAGACCTATCAGCCTGCCTTCTTTTCTTTTGAAGACACTCGAAAGACTGATAGATCTACATCTAAGGAACAATTCTGTTGAGAGTGCACTGCATGAGGTGGTAAGTTGTGTTGAGCACGGCTTGAAGAAAGGGTAATATACTCTGGCTGCGTTTTTGGACATTGAGGGAGCCTTCAATAATAGAAGGATTGAGGCTATTAGAGATTTGCTTATAGGGCTCGGAGTTCAGGACTTCCTGGTGAGTTGGATAGTCTGCATGCTTAGCGGTAGAATTATTTACTCGACCCTAGGGGATCAATGCAATAGGAGAAGGGTTACTAGGGTGGTGTTTTATAGCGGTTAACGGTATCCTAAGGCTATTAACGGTATCCTAAGCGGTTAACGGTATCCTAAGGTTATTTGAATCTAAGGGAAGATAGTTGCCTATGCGGCAACGACGTGGTGATACTGGTCAAAGGAAAATTTCATTCCACGATCAGTGACATCATGGAGACTGCACTAGGTGAACTCGCGCTATGGGCGAAAGATAAGGGACTGGATGTTAATCCTTGTAAAACGGAACTGGTAATATTTACCAGAACATACGGTACACTCGCACCTAGTTGGAGATTGTAGAAATGCCCTTAGGGACATTGTGAGACTGTTTGTCATTAGATTGTGTTGGGTTCCTGGGCTCTGTAATGTGCATGGTAATGAGGTTGCGGACGAACTAGTTAAATTAGGTTCGAACCTTGATATAGATGACAGGGAAAGGATGGTTAAACCACCCAATTGTTACTACTTATAATAGGTTGATATTCGAAAGAATATGCTATATCATTAAATATCAAAGGCCCTGTGTCCAAAACTTGATATGGGTGTTACCAAAGTACTTGCAGAACTGGACAGACGCAGTCTAAAGGGATTCTAACTGGACACTGCTCAGTTAGTACCTTTGCAAGTAAGTGGGACAGTAGTGTACCGGACTATTGCAGGTTATGTGAAGATAAGGAGGAAGTAGAGACAATCGAGCATATTATTTGCCAATGTCCTAGGATACAGAACATTATGCTGAAATGGCTGCGGGACTTAACCCACTAGGTTATGTCAAGGGAATTCGTAAGTTCATTAACTGGGCTTTATAGGGGGAAGTAGAAATTTGTTACCGATTATGGACAATAGGGTAGGCTTATTCTACGAAAGGGAAAGCTTTTGAGTTTAACTGAAAGGCATTATTGGAATGAAAGAATATTCTTAGTTAGACAGGAAAATAACTATAATTTCTAAATAAAAAGAATTGTTGAAATAATACCAAACCACCAATTACTTGTAATTGTAATTAACGTTTTGCCAATTTATAAGTGAACAATAATCAATTACAATTATTTGTAATTGCACTAAAATAATTAACGTGTAATTTATTTTTATTTTTTTTTAACAAATTAGTTTTTATGTTAAAAATTAAATTTTTATTACGAATAAATAATTTAAAAGAATTATACAACTAAATATCAAAAAAGACATGCATGGTTGAATGTACAAGATCACCGTATAAATGTTGATGATTTTTTTAAGTTCTCAAAGAACAGACGTCTGAAAAATCATCATGTAAATTGCGCCTTTGTCAGTAAGTGGTACATTAATATACAGGACTATTGCAGGTGAATGTATATATACTGATAGAACATGTATTTGCTATGTTGTAAAATACAAATCCTGGGATTGAGATAACAGGGAAACTGGGTAAATTGTAGGATGTGCCATTTCTTCGACTGAATTTTAAAAGAAGATTCAGATACACTTATTTCTTTAGGAAACTGATTCTTATGACTTCAAGGTTTGTAGCCCTTTAAAAACAACCTGTTTCTATTTAATTCCTCTCTTCTTTTGACTTATATTTTTTATGTTCTGTTTCGCTTTTTCTTTAGGTAGTTCTGCGAAAGGAATCGTAATAGACCTCATGTTCTCCGAGTGGTGTTGAACATTTTATAGAACAGAACGCATCTAAACCTAACTAAGAATACTAACCTCCCTATTCCCCTGATTTGGTTTTATAATAAAACATCAATAATGTTCAATTTAGAACTTTATTTGAAACCCTATTTCTATTCCCTTTATACTACGTTAGGATTTATCTAACTACTTCTTTTTTCATCCTTGAAAAAGTGTAGAGATAATGGTCTCCGAGTGGATATACACCGTTTTTACGGTGTATATCCACTCTAAATACCTAACCTAATGGAGAATCTACCGAAGGATGCAAAGGTAGTTCCCTCTAAGTGGGTTTATAAAGTAAAGATGAATCCAGATGGAAGTATTGACAAGTTTAAAGCAAGATTGGTCATAAAAGGATTTAGACATTTAGTCCTGTTGCAATAATGGCTACAATTAGAGCAGTCTTAAGTATAGCAGCAAGCCAAAATATGTATCCTTCTCAATTCGATGTTTCAATAGCATTCTTATATGAAGAACTAGATGAAATAATTTTTATGAAACAACCAGAAGGCTTTCGAGGATGGAAGCGAAAAGTTTGCAGATTAAAACGGAGTCTATACGAACTTAAGCAAGCTCCTTGATGTTGGAACCGAAGATTCGGAAATTATCTTTTGAAACTAGGCTTTAAGTCCTGCGAATCAGATCTATGCTTGTATATGCGAGAAGAGAATATCAACAAAATTATACTCACACTCTATGTTGACAATGGACTAGTAGCCGCTTCTAATGTGAATGATTTCAATAAGTTTTTAAATGAATTGAAGAAAGAGTTTGAGATTGCTTCGAAAAATGCAATATACTTCTTAATCAGTGAAGAATCTTTAAGGTAAAGTTAAATTTAATAAATAAACTTTTTATTGAAAAACCTACATTAGTTTGGTATTTTTATTTCTTTTTTTGCACACACACAAACAAATAATTTTATTAAGCATTTATGAATAATTTTGAGTTTCTAGTTTTATATAGATCTTATTAGTATTTTATTTAATGAACTAATGAGAACTTACTGCGGATATATTTAGCACGTAAAGGAACTTCAATATTTAAGAGCTTTTCTACCGCCAAAGAATAACATTGCTCATTGCACATCATAGATACGTAATCCAAACGATCAAAGTAAGGCAACGCTTGGGTGTATGTCTTATACTCGATAAGTTTTTCTGTACCACGATGTAACAATCCAATATGGGGATCACAGCGCATTACAGTCTTTAAAAAGCGGAAAGTAAAGTAATTTTTAAACATTAACAGTTATACGATAAGTGTATAATTCATATTCTTACCTCACCGTCCAATTCCATAACTAGACGTAAGACACCGTGAGCGGCTGGATGCTGAGGACCAAAATTAAGGGTCAAATTACGCACAGTCTTCTCCACAGGTGTAACTTGATCTGTTATAATAAAATTTACATTTATAGAAGAATGTAGCGTATAATAATAAATTAATTACATACGATTCCATGGTGGCAGTTTCCACTGTGAGGTAACATCATCAGGATACATAACTGGGGCCGAGAATTGCTTCATAAATTCGGGATCTGGGTACCATTTGGCCGCACCGCGAGTGTTCGGTTTATTAGTGCTTTAATTAAAAATTATATTTAAAATAAAATTAATAACTAAAATTACAAAATCGATAATATTTTTTAAGTTTATGTTTTTTTAGAAAATTTAGCATTAAAAAAAAATTTTGAATATAATTGCAAAACTTGTAAACCAAGACTGCGAAATACCGAAATGAAATGTTTCTATTTCGCATTAAATTATATTACTAAAGATAAATTAAGTTTTAAGTTCTATAAAAATAATAAACTGATTGAAACACAATTTTTTATTAATGGTAAATTTTTGTTTCGAACTTTGATTATATAGATTAACCGAGATATAAAAATCGAATAACCTGGTTTACCGAAAATCAATGTTTTCACTAAACTGGTTCACAAAAAAGCGAAATATGTAATATTTGACAATATCAACAATGATTGTTTACAATTACATTATTTACACTGTACCCAGTGTAAATAATATTTATTTACGAAATTAGCAAAATCGGTTCATAAATAATGGAGACATGAGCAAAAATCTGAGACAACCTCCGAAAATTTCGTCGGCTTACGGCCATTGTTTTTGAATAAATAAATAAATAAATAAATAAATAAATAAATAAATAAATAAAATAAATAAATAAATAAAATAAATAAATAAAAAAAATAAAAAAATTGTAGTTTTACATAGATGCGTGAGAACAACAACAACGTTTACATTGTCCTTGTTTGTATGTACGACAACGTTTAGTATTTGTGTTTGATGTTTTGAATTTATTTCTTTGTCACAGCGTTGGGAAAGTGTTTACTTATATAATGCGATTTTCTTAGAAAAATTAAAGAAAAAAATCTTAAATTAACCGATCAACCATTTTCAAAAAGCTTTATTGAATTGTTTTCAAAATTGCAACCTGTAGTTTAATAACGTTACGAACATCACCACAAACACAATATACCCTCCCCACTAAAGTGGAGAAGGTTATATTTATAAGGCCTCATATGACCCTAGCCCCTATAAAAAAACCCCTTCAAAATTAGATTTGAATGTCCACAATTTTATTCAACAATAAGTGGCTTAAGTGTATCTAATGCAAGGTATAATTCAACATCAATGCTTTATTATAAAAACTGAATCACATTTTATTTTTAAAGGTGTAACAGGTGGTCGGCCTCGTCCGACTATAATTTCTTTCTTTTTTTTAAGGGGAAAAAACAGAAGCTTATTGCTACATGTTTTAATAAATATCCCACTATGTGACAACAAAGCTCTTAAACTATGATGCTTTTTAAATGGCCAAAAATTTTCCAAAAAGTAACAGCATCAGGAACTATGCTGTAACTTTTATTTATTTATTTATTTATTTATTTATTTATTTATTTATTTATTTATTTAAAAAAATGTCGCAAGACCACAAGGGCCAAAATTATATAGTTATATTATTATTATAAAATTATACATACTTTTATATAATTATAAAGTTTTATAAAATTTTAGATAGAAAAATGGAAAATTTTATGCATTATTTTAAACTTGGTTAGAATGTTATGCCAATAGTGTACATTTTGGTTAGAATTATTGTAAAGTAGAAATTTGTATCTGCTTATGGCCTATAGGCTAGGTTATTGAATATTGTTAAAAAAAATAAATAAATAAATAAATAAATAAATAAATAAATAAATAAATAAATAAATAGATTCTAACGAGTAAACCGTTAACTGGACTTAAATATTGTTTGCCACCAAATGTTGTCAGCGACAAGCACTACGTGCACTTTATCTTTAAAATAAAAGCCTTTTATCCTTCTACGAGGTAATCGTAGATCTCGTTTTTTATTAAAAAACCAAAAATTTTTAATAAAAAACGAGATCTACGTTTTATAAAACTATAAAAACTTTATATTGTTTTATTTTCATTCTAAATCTTATCCATTTTGTTTACCCTTCGGTACGTCAATTTAGCTATTGTCAAGTTTGTTGATTGACATTTAAACTAATTATAAAATATTTTGTCGTAAATTAGTTCTGATGTTAAAATTCCTTACATTTTATTAATTTTTTGAATACTAAAAATGTCTGTTTCGCCGCTAAAAAAATTTATTAGAGCATCGGATGCTCTTGTTATTTTCGGCGCGATATTCAATGATTTAGGTGAAAAAATTCATTGTATTTCTTCTTAGGGATACAGGGGTAGAAAATAATTCGATTGTGGGAGGAACGGTAAAACAACTTATACTCCTTGTCAGAAGTTTTTCGAAATTTCTCCGTCAGTAAAACTAATAATGTAGACGTGACAGCGTCTAAATATCAAATCTTATTATTAATGCTTAGGCTCCATGTATCAGAAAATGTACAAATTTCAATCTTCTTTGAAGAATAGTTGTTCTTCGGAACCCATCAAAAACAATTGATGTCATTTTTTCATCTTAATCACATCTAAAAATGCGATTATATATTTTTCGCTTTTATAAACCAAATATTTCCTTACAAATGAAAACCCAGTTAAATGTGAGGAAAGAGATGTAGAAAATTCACTACAAATAACATATTCGAAGTACATCAAACTTTGTTGAAATAACCAATGAAATTAACATAAGCATGTCATTGAACGAATTCGGTTTATTTTTGACATCCAAATATAGGATTTTTGGTGTTCTTTCGAGGATACATAATGTCAGCAATTGTAAAGTTAAAAATATGATGCGGTTTTACGACCCACTAACATGCCACACAATTCTCAACTGTCGACTACGTTTAATAATATTACGTCAAATCGTCAAGTATTTCCTACTAGTCATATTCAGGCCGTACTCTTAGGGACAGCGTCAATTAATATATTACATAATAACAAAAAGGAGAAGGAGACTTAAACACTATTGTTCAAAATAATAGACTTTTTGAAACGTCTTCAAAATAATATTTGTATTTCATAAAACAATATTACTTTTTTATTCATATTACAGAAATTCAGAATCAAGGTGCCCATCATCGGTGTCTAAAACGCATAGAATACTTCTCACTGCTGTTTTTGCTGCGGAGTTTTATTTCGAATGTTGAAAACCCGGTTTTCTGCTGTCGAATAATTCGGTTTATTGAAAAATGCATTTTTTTTAATATGCGGTTGGTAGTTTTTAGAAATAAATATAAACTATTTTTTATTTTTATTTATTTTTTTATAAACAAATTATTAATTTTATATACTTTTAATTAATTCATAAATGTTTATAAAATTTATAGCCGGACACCGATTTTCTGAAGGAACACTATAGGAATTTAGGTTTATATTGATGCTCATAAAATTTAGTTTTCGACCAAGTTCATTTTTAATTTCTTGATTCCAATGACCTAGCCAATATAGGTCATAATCGGTTATACTTAAATTTCTTCTTATAAAAAGTTTACATACAAAAATAATTCTTAAAATAAATAATTATAGGCTAAATCAAAGTAAATTAATAAAGTAGCGACACGAGTTGTTGTACAACAAACGTCTACAAAAACCACAGGCAATTTGTTTTTGTTCGAAATACTAACTTGTCAAAATTTAATTACAAAAATGAACCAATAATTAATGGAAAATATGGTATTATTGTTGTACTTTCCAAAAATATGTTGTTATTTATATTAAAAGTCTCAGAGTTTTCTTTATTTTTTAAAAATTAGAACATTTTTAAAAATATTATACACTTAAAATACACTTTTTCACATTAAATACAACAAAATACTCAGAAATTTGTACAAAAGCAAGCGTTAAAATAAAAACAAATATGGCAACATAAACATTTTTGACAAGTAAGTCCACAAATAGCAAGTTTAAAAAAATAGTCAGCTGTTCAAATGAGTCTAATTTATACATTTACTATGGGCTAAATAATAGTATAGTAATAAATTATTTAAATAGAAACATATGAAAGATTTTTGATATACTACAATAAAAAATAAAAAGCCAGAACTTAAAGTAAAGTAACATACTCCTTACAACACAACAATTATTTTTAGATCGGATATTTATATTTCGATTTAAAAAATAAACCACTTTCATTTAATGACATGCTTATGTGAATTTCATTGGATTTTCACTAAAATGTGATGTACTTCGGTGTTGTTTTTTTTTCTCACTTTTAACTCGGTTTTCTTTTGTAGAGAAATATTTAGTCTATAAAAGCGAAAAATATGTAACAATGTATATAATTAAAATGTCGTTTGTAAAGTATGACATCAAGTACTTTTTGCTAGGTAGTGTCATACTTTATAAATCAATTAGAATAGATTTTACAGGACTTTGTAAAAAATGCTAATTTAGATTTTTTTGGTTTTGAAGAATACTAAACAACACATAATTATAAAAATTAACGTAAAAAATAAAATTACATAAAATTTATTTTTGAGCTAAAGTGTTACACTAAAACCTGCGTCGGTTTCACAGTCCGAAAACCTTTAACTATACTAAAATGAGGCTTACAACAAATCATGAAGCACCAAAATAGGGCTTTTGAGACCATAATTATGTTAAGTGTTTTAGTATCAAAATTTGTATCAATTTTTTTGTACCAAAATTTGCACAACTTAGTTTTGTGCAAGTCTGCATGTTACTGGACTGTTTCGTCCGATCCACAACATTCATTATAATATTTTTTATGAAAATCGGATCAGTACTTTTTTGAATGCCTGAACGTAAATTTGGTTTAATAATTGTTTTACAAAAAGTTGGTGTAAAAAGGGGCATAGCGTCCAATCCAGATCCTGAGGTCAGACCTATTGGTATACCAAATTGCATGTAAATTGGTTCAGTAGTTTTCTGTAAGTCTCGATTGAAAATTTTGTATGACAATTATATAGAAAAAAGTGAGAATAAGACGAATTGTGACGTAAAATCATGATTTTATATAGCATATTGATCCACTTTAGAATAGAACTATTAGTGTTTTAAATTTCATGTAAATTGAATCAGTAGTTTGTCCGTGAAATCGTAACAAACAGACATTCTCTTTCATATAATTATAGGATAATATATAGGTAAGGAAAATTTTATAAAAAGTGGGAGTAGAAAGAGGCGTGACATCGGATCACTATCTTATATATAGCCTATAGTTCTTTCCATGCTTATAACTATGAATTCCAGAGAATGATAAATTTCTAATAATAAACCATTTTTGTGAAATGCATATATTTAATACTTTTATTTATGGTTTTTAAACGATTTATTGACAATGATATAATTCCCTGTAAGAGCACGCAGAGAAAAAAGCCATGTTTTATGATTGTAGTCTTAACATATTATCGTTAAAATATCATATAATGATTAATTACCGTCATAATATTTTATTATGATATTTTTGTATTTATCATAATATTGCTATACATGATCATATTCACCCCTATTCTGCATTTCGATTACATTTACGCATTCAATTTCACAACTATCGAAAAAAGTATTCCAACAAAAACTGAATCGTAAGAAAAAGAAGCAATTCAATTTTGTTTCAATGATTTACGAATGTGTGTTCTGCCGATTTATATGAAATTTTGGCTTAAATTTAAAAAAAAATGTGAGTATAATTTCATAAAAATACTAGTATTTTTAGCCTGTTATGAACGTTAGTCATTTTCTAAAGCGAACCTTTTGCCATTTACAAATATAAACCGATTTTGTCCATTTTGAATACCAATCAAACTGCAACAATAGTTTAGTTCTATCGTTCTTTTAAGAGACTGACCGTCTGACTGACTGACAGACATGTCTAATTCGTTTGAGAATAAGGACCTAGAAAATTTCAATGTTACAAATGAGATCAAAAATTTAATTGAAATTAAATATTTTGCTATTCTTAACTTTTTATTCACTCTCTGGTTAACAGTTTTTAATTCAGCCGAAAAAACGCGTTCTGTACCTATATATACCGGGAATTTATTGTACAGCCTGTATGTATGATAACTTCTGTAAACATATTTCCAGCATTTTTAAAAGTTTTTGATGATGTAAAAAAATAATAAACATTTTATAAAAAGTTCGGCGTTCGGTGTTTGGTCAAAATTTCGCCGAACATTGGCCGAACCTCACTTTTTACCGAACACCGAACCCGTACTCGAACGTTCGGTCGGACACTACTTATTATATTAGTTTAACTGAGTGTTATTGGACAATTAAACTTAAGTTATAAGTAAGAAAACACAATTAACAAAAACAATAAAACAATGATTTCGGAAAACAAAAACTTAATGTTTTAAGTAAGTTGTGGTTCGGCTCCTGTCACTAGCAAATTAAGCAACTGATGCAGTAGTACAACACATGAAATGATAATATTTTAGATATAAGTCCTTTTCTTTTTTGAAAAATAATTTAACTTAAATCGAATACTCCTATTATTTTGAATATGTATATAAATTTAAAAATATATATTTTAATTAATTTCTTAAATATTTAAATTGATGATTATAGAAATTAGAAAACAAATTAAAGAAATAAATTATAAAAACATTTAAATAAATTATAAAAAATATTTAAACAAATTTTAAATATTTGCTCTCATTATTTTGAACGCAACTGTTCAATTTTATATTAAACCTTTGAACTATTAGTATGTATTTTACTAAAAGGTAATGTATGTATTTTACTAAAAGGTAATGTTCGGAGTTCGGTAAAAAGTGAGGTTCGGCCAGTATTCGGTGAAATTTTGACCGAACGCCGAACTTTTTATAAAATGTTTATTTATAATTATTTTTACATCATCAAAAAGTTTTAAAAATGCTGAAAATTTATTTACAGAAGTTATCGTACATCCTGGCTGTACAATAAATTTCCAATATTCATTGGTACAAAGCACCTTTTTCGTCTGATTTAATTAATTAATTTATTTATTTAATTTGAAAAACAGTTAACTAGAAAGTGATTAAAAAGCTAAGAAAAGTAAAACATTAAATTTGAATAATCTAGTTTCGACTATAATCTTTGATCCCATTTGTAACATTGAAATGTTCTACGTCCTTATTCTCAAACGATCTAGATATGTCTGTCAGTCAGTCACTCTGTCAGCCTCTTAAAAGAACGATAGGACCTAAACTATTGTTATTAGATTGATTAGTATTCAAAATGGATAAAATCGGTTTACATTTTGACATGGCCTCCATATAAGGTTCGCTTTTGAAAATGACTTACTAATGACAGGCTTAAAAATACTAGTATTTTTATGAACCAAAATTTCATATAAATCGGAAAATTAAAATTTGCGAATTATGTTAGGTATTGAAAGTATATTATCTTTATATTACACATATTTTTTAGACACTGTAATTTTACTCATTCGATAAAATTTATTTTGATTTCGATACATATTTAAAACGAAATTTTGATCACCTTGTAAAATAATATGATCATGTATAACAATATTTTGATATATAGAAAAATATCATGATGAAATATTTTGACGGTATTTAATCATAACATGATTTTTTAGAATTGTTACAATAACGATAATATGTTTAGACTACAATCATAATTTTAACCACAATCATGTTTTTTCTGTGCGCGCTCTTATAGAGAATTATATCTTTGTCAATGAACCGTTTAGAAACCAAAAATAAAGGTATTAAAATATATGCATTTCACAAAAATAGTTTGTTATTAGAAATCTATCACTCTCTGGGTTTTTCATTTAAGAAAAAAGTTCGTGTTCACCGAACTTTGAAAACCGAACAAAGTTCGGGTTCGGCCGAACTTTCAAATTTCCCGAAGTTCGGGTTCGGCACCGAACAAAATTTTGAGTTCGGTCGGACTCTTCTAAAAGGTAAAGGTTTAGCTTGTATCGACTTTATGTCCCAAATGTACATACATACCTTTTTTAAGAGAATTTTGTTTTTTGTTCATAAATAAAATTCGAAAAAACAGGTAAAAAGTAAATATATGTTTTCCAATTAAAAATAGAGATTGTGTAAAATGGGAAAAATTATAAAATATATTAAAACACAAATTATGGTGCATTTGTTGTTGCATTTTATTATTTTTCATCAGAATTTGAATGTCAATAAAGTATTTTGCATATTGAGAACTCCAGTTAATTTCATTGGGTTTTTCAAATTATTTTTTTATTATTTTTGGAATTTATTGTTTATTGTTAAAAGGAAGAGTGTTAAGTATTTTTCAATTGCGATTTACAAAAATCATATCGTCATTGGGTGAAAATGTGATGTTATTTGCCTTAAAATGTTAAATGGATAATAATGAGACAATTTCGATATTAAAAATTAATTTAGTAAATCAATAAAATATAATTATGAAATGTTTAATTAATAACATTAAAAAATATAAAATAGAATGAATTATTAGAAAAAACGCACTGATTGCTCTTTCAAAATCTTTAACTGCCAAAGGCAGGCGACTTGTATCCAAGGAATATTATACAATTCTAAATAGAATTTACACAATACTCCCCAAATAGATGGAGTCTCCGTAATGTAGTTTTTGTTTATCAATACAAAATGACAAAAAACCCGGATTATTTTTGTTATAATCCATTGATTATCTAATATATCGTGTATCCAATTCAAAATTACTTATTATTTTCGAAACTTAATGAAAGAAACAAGTCAAATATTGATAAATTCTGATAGGTATATAGGATAATAAATCGGTTAAGAAATGTCCAAATTAAGTCGTTCCACTACTAAAATATCTAAAAAATGTTATTCTAATATATAGGACTAATAAAAATATTAAATTTTATAAAATAATGAAGCAATATTAAAAAAAAATTAACAAAAAACCTAAAAAAGTAAAATACTTTATTGACCCATAAAATTAACAATACGTTTACATATTATCAAAAATCTCGTGAATTAACATAACGATTTTACTTTTTATGGTAGAAAATTAAAATATAGGATATTCTTTAAAAATTACGACGAACAAATTGCTTTATTTTGCAAAAAATAATTGTTCAGATAAAGTTTTTTCTTTAAATTTATTAAATTTTACATAGGCAAATTACTTAATTGATTCACTGTATGTTATAAAAATATTGTAATGTAGAAATTTTTCTCAACTCCCGCTAAAGCTCGTATAATAATTTTTTTTGATACAAACAATCACTTTTCATACACATCCAATCAAAAGCAAAATTTCTACAAAGTTGGCGAATTAATTCAATGTTAATAAATAAAAAGCATTAGTTCAACAATTTTTATTATTTCATTTACATAATATCCAATAAGAATAGAAAATATACTTTTGCTTTTTTCATACATTGTCTTATTATGTAAGACCTACATCAAATTCAATTGCTGGAAATAAAACGCCGGCCTACTATTTTTAATGCATTTTTTAATTGCTTCCAAACTCACGTATGTAGATAACTTACCTTCCGACCTTAGCACCACAAGCCGCCATGGCCTGAGGCTTCAGTAGATGAAACCCTGCCGTGGCAGACCGCTTAATGAATTCATTTAAAGTGCTAAGAGCCATGATTCCCAATGGCACCAATAACTTTTCTTAAAAATCCTTGTGCACTGTAAAAACACAATTGTTACACATTAATCGCAAGTTATTTTTTTAATTATTTAACAATATTATCTCATTAAAAAACTAAATTTGACGAAACTAAAACATCTAAATTACCAGCACACAGAACTACAAATGGAAACATATGATATACAACTAGTAAAGTTGGCAATATCGTTTTGTTAACACAAAATGTATCAACCGCAATCAACAAAATGTGTTTCATTATTTACATGTGTGTTAATCAACCGCTGTATTAGCACGTGCATAATAGTTATCAACAATAAAGATGAACAAATGACTGCAAAAATTTGAACGTATTCGAAAAGCTGTCCGCAATTTAATGTTTAACTAAATTTAATTTTTTTATCACAAAAAGATAGAGCAACAACTCGGGATCCTAATTTAACATTGGTCTTCTCGAATATGTAAGTATTGTGAATACATTGGACATAAATAAAAACATATCTTACATAAAGTTATTTCCTCATTGTATACGCATAATTATTGGAAAATTTTCACTTTGTATTGAAAGACTTCTTCGCAAGTGATATCCTCGGATTTCAAAAGAACTATTTATTCACTATGGGAAACCATTTTCCTTTTTTAGAAATCACTATTTTCATTTTGTACTGAAAGACCCTAGAGACTTCTAATTTTTCGCAAGTGACATCCCCGGATTTCGATTTTCACTCTCGAAAATCGGTTTCAAAAACCTCTAATTTTGCTTGATTTTTTTCACTAACAACTTCTTGCCGAAAATCCGCAAATTTTTTACTTTGTATTGAAAGACGTTAAGGTATTTTCAGACTACAATACTGAGTATTAAAACATTTCAAAATTAAAATATATTAATTTTGTCGGTATGTCAAAAAAATCTTTAAGAAAAATACATAAATATTTTAGACATACATTTTATCAATTCTTAACATTATAAATTCATTGATGTTCCTGGTTTTTTCGTTTATTTTCAATTTATTTTATTTTCCTGTTTATTTTTATCACAAGGAAATTGTTTTAAAGTTTCTTTATTTTAAATACAACTTTGATACATATGAAAAATCAGAAATTTTTGAAAAATTTCAAAAACTTAAAAATACGGTAGGTATGTTATAAGAATCAGAAGTATTTTTTATCATAATCAATCAAATTGTATTTAGACTACGAAATTGTATTATACTACATGATTTTTTGACAAGTATTAATATTCATTATTGTAGCCTGAAAATACCTTTAGAAACATCTCATTTTACGCAAGTGATTTCGATAGAACAAGTAATTTACTATCGAAAATCGTTTTTCGTTTTCTGAAACCGCTAATTTTGCTTGACTTTTTCACTAACAACTTTTTGCCGAAAATTTCAATAGTTTAATCTAGTTTTGCCTGTTTTTTTCCTAACAACTTTTTGCCAAAAATTTCAAAAATGTTTTCTTTGTATTGAAATACACCAGAAACGACTAATTTTTCTCTAGTGACATCCCCAGGTTTCGATAGAACTAGTTATCCACTATCGAAAACCTAACTAACAACCTTTTGCCGAAAAAATCAAAATTTCCACTTTGTTTTAAAGACCCTAAAAACTTCTATTTTTTCGCAAGTGACATCCCTGGATTTCAATAGTACTAGTTATTCACTATCGAAATCCGTTTTCCGTTTTCAGAAACCGTTAATTTTGCTTGATTTTTTTCACTAACAACTTTTTGCCGACAATCTAAAAAGTTTAATAGACCATAGAAACGTAAATTTATGATAACCTACCTAAAAATAGAAACAATTTCGACTAGTTTCCATCAAAAATTGCAAATATTACAAAATTTGACCTTTGACCTTTAAAGTTTATGGGTTAATGGCGTCCAAATTGCATGAAACTCTTCATTTTTATTTAGAAATATGTGGACTAATAAATTTACAGAAGGTTCCATTTAAAATACACAACAATATAATAAAAAGGCCAATTTTGCAAAATATTACATAAAATGTGTTTTTCTCGAAATCCGCTGAATTCAAATTGCAGGTACAGGCAAACTATAAGAGGTATTGACCTAATTTTTTACTGTTTTATTCCCTAATCTGTTGTTCATAAATCCCTATGAGTTCTCCAAAAAGTGTTGAAATTTGTTTAACAAAGTATCAAAAAATCTAAACTTTGAATTTTGAAACGACCGTTAAAAATATCAACATTTTTCGACCATAGCTGAGAACAGGTTTACGTTTTTCTATAAGGACAAAAACTCATATTCAAGTAACTACAGATGTATTTTAAGTAATACAATTGTTTTATTAGAATATTTTCAAAAATATGTTTATTTTTTATCACATTTCAAATTCAAGTGCTCTGAGACACGATAATGGCCTGGGGAATTTTTAATAACTTTTACATTTTTCAACCAATTTTTGTGTTTTTTATCTTTTTGTAACGCTAATTCTGTGTACATTACGTTTCTATGACAATAAAATGCAAAACAAATTGTTTAATGCCAAAACTTTTGTGAAAACTGAAAAAATTCCATATTTTCCCCTTGTAAATGCATCTTCAAACTTCAGAGCCGTTGCGGCACCAGTTAACGTAGTCCTATTGACCTAATTTTTTGCACGACTTATTTTTATAACCCGTAGAACAATTTTAGGGGAGGGACGGGCAAAATTCGAAACTTAGTTTTTTGGCGCACTCTAATGTACATATCTATAATCTATTTTTTCATAACCTTTAAATTCATTTTTGCACCAAATGCTCTTTCCACAGAAGCCTATGTTGATGGAACTGATAAAGCCACATCTAGCAAATGTCCCATTTCAGGATCATATAACTTCTTCGTTTTCCAATATTCCAAAATATTTGTGTCGAAGGGATCTCTTTCTAATTTTTGTTTCGTTGTCTTATCCGCCTTGTAATTAGTAATTTTATTTTTGTCCACGTCCATCAAAGTATATGTATATGAAAAAATATACAAATTTACATAAAAAAGTGAAGATTTTCATTTTAACACTTTCTTAGAATTAATTTTTTGTGACCGTCACAAAATCTACGGCCACATAACCACACATAATTATTTGCTTGTAATTTTTTTTACACACATTTGCTCGAATTTAACTCAAATTCAACTCGTTTTCCACTCGCTCGCAAGCGAGTTGAAAAAACAAAAACGTGTAAATATCGCTTACGAAGAGAATACAAAAAAAACAAACTCGATTTAAATTTATGCTCGCGTGTTAAAAAATAAAACTCGCGATTTTAATTTTAAAACGAGCGATATTAATAAAATACCGATCGCGAGTGATGTTTTTACCTTCTCTGGGCTTCACATGATGCAATTACGTACTGAATGATTCGGCATAAAAAATTTCTGCTGTGAATTACACAAGCAGTACGTTATTCAGTTAGAATTACGAACGAATGACTGTCATCTCTAACTTTATATCGAGTATTTATCAAAATCAGCTTTTTGTTTTCATTGATTGGATGCAAATAAAATTACAAAAAATATAAAGAATAGAAGATATGTATATTACTAAATTTGTTAAAATAATGTAACAAACGTATTTTTGTATCATACACAAACACTAATATTAAAAAAAATACAAAATAATGAATGAAAAAAACAACATGACGATAAACTGTCAAAACGAATAAAAAGTATACCATTATGATAAGCACTATCGAAAGCTTTTTCAGTATCAAGAGATATTGCTATAGTACATTTTTGTTCTCTTAAATTATTAATGACATCATTATGAAATTTAAGGAGAGCATGTCCGAATGTCCTTTTTTAAAACCGAATCGTTGATTTTTCAACGAGATATCCATTTTTTCCTTGATTACTTTTTCTAAAAGTTTTCCAAACTTAGATAAAAGTGAAATTTGTCGAATAATAGAAACGTCAGTATTGTCACTTTTTTTGAATTGGACAAATTTTTGCAATTTTTCAAGCTTTTGGAAAGTAAGAATTATTAATGCAGTTATTAAAAATAATAGTAAGAAATTCAAAAACTTTTTGTGGAAATTTTAAATATTATCTAAACTTTATGATTTTTTATTCTTTTGTGTGTATTAATAAACCATCATATGTTGTCAATTAAATATCATTTTAAAAATTCACAGATGAGAAATATTGATTAAAATTATATATTCTACTTTGCAAATTGGAAAGATATCTCATAATGATTTTAGTAATTTTACAATTATTTGCAATTTGGGGATTTGAAGGGGATGTAAAATGATCTTTAAGGTGTATCAATTTTTTTTCATTATGAGTAATTTTAATACTATTAACATATAATTTTGAAAGACTGAATTGTTTTCTTTGTCCGATTATGTTATAAATCGTCTTATAAGCACTTGGACCAGGTTTAATTTGTTTATACGTTCATTAAATAAATTTTCCTGTTCTATTTGTACTCGTTTCTTGATTATTATCTTAATTAGCTCAATTTGGTTCTATTAGGATTTTTTGTGAATATTTTATTTAATTCCTTTTTATACCCTTCACCTTCGTGAAAAGGGTATATATAAGTTTGTCATTCCGTTTGTAATTTCTATAATATAATTTTCCGACCCTATAAAGTATATAAGGAGTGAGATCGAAAAATTCTTAACATACATATATGTTTATAAAAAAGAAACCACAAAACTTACATCTTTATTTTTTTTATTTGATTCTAATTATTATTACAATTAACAAAAAAAAAATATTTTTATAGTTTTAATCACTAGTGATGAAATTTTGAACCCTTTTCGGAAACCCTTCCATTAACGTTTTTATAGTGCTTTCTGTCACTTTGCTCGAATATGTAGTCCATCTCCGTTTAAAATCTACCACACTTTTGGACACCTTTTTTGTACTCTTCAATTCTCTTTTAACAAGAGCCCAATATCTCTCCACTGGCCTTAGCTCCGGGCAGTTTGGAGGATTTGCCTCTCTTGGTACAAATACCACATTATTGTTCTTGTACCACTCAAGGGCTTGTTTACCATAGTGACAGGATGCCAAGTCAGGCCAAAAATAAGTGGACACATTATGAAGTCTTATGAATGGAAGCAGCCTTTTTGTAAACATTCCTTGATGTAAATTTCGGTATTTATAGAGCCGTTGTAACAAATGATTGGCTTCTTTTGCCGCAACTGCATATTGCTTGCCATACCAAGAACTTTCTGGGAAATTTTGTCTGCTTTTGGGTCCTAAACTTTTCTTCAACATTCCCTCGAGCATCAGCAACATAAAACTTTTGACCTGGAAGTTGCGAAAAATCTTCCAGAACATACGTTTCGTCATCCATTATGCAGCAAGAATATTTTTTTATAAAACTTGACTTCAATTTCCGTGCTCTGTTTTTGGCCTCTAAATTTTAGCAGCGTTCCTGCCAGGAACTTTTTGAGCCTTGTATGTTTTTAAACCTGCATTAGCTTTAACTTTTCGTACCAAATAGTCCGAGCACTGAGCTAACCGAGCTGCTTTCCTACCGGATGTGTTGGGAGCTCTTTTGAAAATGCGTTCTATTTTTTTGGCTTTAGAAACATCATGTGGACCATTCCTTCTACCTGAACCAGGTTTTCTATCAACTGACAAGTTCTCCCGGTACTGTTTAATAACATTGGAAACAGTTTGACGGCAGACCTTTGTATGCTTGGCCAACTTTTTGTAAGACCAAGTTGGGTTTAGTTGAAAATATTTAATAATTTCAGTACGCACTTTTTTCTGGTCACTCATTTTAATCAGATTAACAAAAAAATTAATATAATTGACATTACACATAATAACTGACATGTTTTTCAAAGGTAACTTGATCAAAAAAAAATCAAATAATACTTTGGTGGAAAAATGTAATGAAAAACGTGTGTTAAGAATTTTTCGATCTCACTCCTTATATACTGGATCCTTATAGATAGCGGAGTCGATTAAGTTATGTCCGTCTGTCTGTCTGTTGAAATCAGTTTTTAGAGGTCCCCAGATATAGGCGAGATCCGAATCTTCAATAATTCAGTTAGACATGCTTTCGAGAAGATCGCTATCGCTATAAAATCAGCAAAATCGGTCAATAATTAACGGAAATATGAGCAAAAATCCGAGACAACCTCTGAAAAAAGCAACAACAACACTGTGAATTGGATAAAGATGTTCATGTGCGTGTGTAGATGTATTTGCTTTTATTCAGCTGTGTATTTTTTATGTTTGGATGCTGTTGGCGTCATTGAGTTGTGTATTTTATTTTTGTAAATTCTGTCCGTATATTTGGAAGTCGGTTGGTTTTATTGCGTTGTTTATTTTGTTTTTGTTTTTCTGTGTTTTTCGTTATGTGTGTTTAGATGTCTGTTATTTTAGATGCCTTGTGAATTTTGTTTTATATTTCGTTTAGCGTTGTTGTTGTTCATTTTGTTTTTATTTTGGTGTAATGATATATAAGATTCGGCACAGCCGAATATAGCACTCTTACTTGTTTTAATTCAAATATATGAATTAAGCATAAAAGACAGATCATTGTATTATAATACAAAAAAATTAAAAAAAATTGATTAACATTTTAATTTAAATTTTATTTATTAATAAAAATTACATATGAAGTTCCTTAAAAGCATTTCTAGAAGAATTATAGGAAGATAATATTGAAATATTTTGTAATGGGGAAACTTCTTTTCTCCATAAACCTTCAATTAATTCTCAATTTTTCTCCTTATCAACAAAATCTGGTGGACAATATGTTTTATCATTCAGATTTACATGATTATGTAATACAACAGTGGCACATACAATTTGGTCTGCAGATTCCGGACTCATATTTAAAGTGCCTCGTAAAATTCTCCACCTGGCGGTCAAGATTCCGAACGCTTTTTCAATTGTTCTACGAGATCCAGACAGCCTTTTGTTAAAGTTATTTTTATACCCTTCACCTTCGTGAGAAGGGTATATATAAGTTTGTCATTCCGTTTGTAATTTCTATACTTAATATAATTTTCCGATCCTATAAAGTATATATATTTTGGATCCTAATAGATATCGGAGTCGATTAAGCCATGTCCGTCTGTCTGTCTGTTGAAATCAGTTTTTAGAGGACCCCAGATATCGGCGATATCCGAATCTTCAATAATTCTATTAGACTTTCGAGAAGATCGCTATTTAAAATCAGCAAAATCTACCGACCGAGATATGAGCAAAAATCCGAGACAACCTCTGTAAATTTCATCAAAAATTGTCAACAGCAACACTGTATATAGAAAAAGATATATACGTGTGTGTGTAGCTGTATTTGATTTTATTCAGCTGTGTATTTTTTCGTAAACATACAAAAAAATACACAGCAAAAAAAATTATTCGCATTTTTTGTTAAAATAAAATAATTTTCCCTTTTGTTTCGCAAATATATTTTTTAATGAATAGAAAAAAGTATTTAAAACATTTTCAATTATATGAGAGTAGATTGCGAGTTATTGTACAATAATTTTTATGCGAATAATGTAAGTAAAAAACATATTGAAAATGTATATAATGAAAATCAGTTTTTGCATCTGTTCCACGTGTAAAAACACTAGGGTCGAAAAAAGTCGAAAAATCGAAGTCGACTATTTTGTTCCAAAAAAGTCGATAACTCAACTATCGTCTGTGTAAAAAGTCGAAAAGTCGGAAAAAGTCGAAATGTCGAAAAAAGTCGAAAAGTCGAAAAGTCGACAAAAGTCAAAAAGTCGAAAAGTCAAAAAGTCGAAAAATCGAATAAAGTCGAAAAAAGACGTAAAGTCGAAAAAAGTTGAAAAAAGTCGAAAAAAAACAAAAAGTCGAAGTCGATTATTTTGTTCCAAAAAGGTCGGAAAGTCGAAAAAAGGCAAAAATTCGAAAAAAGTAGAAATGTCGGAAAAAGTCGAAAAGTCGAAAATAGACGAAAAAAGTCGAAAATAGTCGAAAAGTCAAAAAGTCACAAAAAATCGAAAATAGTCGAAAAAAGTAGAAAAGTCGAAAAAAGTTGAAAAGTCGGATAAAGCCGGAAAAAGTCGAAAAGTAGGAATAAGTCGCATAAAGTCGGAAAAAGTCGAAAAAAATCGAAAAAAGTCGAAAATAGTCGGAAACAGACGAAATGTCGGAAAAAGTCGAAAAGTTGGAAAAATTCGAAAAAAGTCGAAAAGTCGACTTTTCATATAATGCAAAAAGTCGACTTTTAACTAAATGCAAAAAGTCGAAAAGTCGACTTATAACTAAATGCAAAAAGTCGACTTTTAACTAAATGCAAAGAGTCGGAAAGTTGACTTTTAACTAAATGCAAAAAGTCGAAAAGTCGACTTTTAACTTAATGCAAAAAGTCGAAAAGTCGACTTTTAACTAAATAAAAAAAGTCGAAAAGTCGTTTCAACTATAGAACCCTAATGTGTCTATATCAGACAAAATTTTATTATGCTAAACGTCTAATTGTTATCTTGATAACAAATTAGCAAGTACAGACGGCATTTATCGTTATGACCAGGGAAACCAAAATATATAAATGCGTGGTTTTTGTGGTGCGTCGTATGGACTCATGGATAAGATATTTACACGTTTCAGACCAATTTGAGAATTTTAGCATCGATTTGTTAGAGCATATTTTTGCATATTTTACCCATAAGAGCAAAATTTTGCATGATTTGACTTTTTAGCATATTTAAGGCATATTTTCGAGT
The DNA here is from genome assembly GCF_022045245.1 of Lucilia cuprina. Lineage (NCBI taxonomy): Eukaryota > Metazoa > Arthropoda > Insecta > Diptera > Calliphoridae > Lucilia > Lucilia cuprina. The sequence goes on from NC_060949.1 coordinate 6,664,809, forward strand.
TTTTAGAGCATATTTTACTCTTTTAGAGTTTTTTGGGGTCCAAATGGTTTCATGTTATTTATTGGTTATCTGAACGTAAAACAGAATTATATTATACTAGTTCTTCAAACTATGAGATGAAACATTTATAAAAAATGGATAGGATATAGAATATGACATTAAACATTTATTATTTCATTACAATTTCAATCTTTTTGAGCTTTTCAATGTTAAAAAATAATAAAAAATTTTGTTTTTGGAGCATATATTTTAAATTTTAAGAGCATATTTTGAGTTTTTTACGGCATATTTAAAGCGCTTAAAACAGTTTTTTTAGAGCATGTTTTCGGTTTCCCTGGTAATGACAGTGTTGTGTAAACAATTGTTTAGACAACGTTGTCTTGATAATAAACGTCAATATATTGTAAAATTTGTGTAGAATTATGTTTTTGTGCAATTAAAATTGATTTTCAACATAAGTTTTAGTGAAATTAGTGTTTATTTAACCGTTTTTATCAGCATTTAATTTTAACCGTTTTTATTAAATATAGCACTACTTCAATAAAATTATCTTTGCGTTGTCATGATAAAATCAGTATTTTGTTAGCCCTATGCGTGACAATAAGCCTACAAGAAATGAATGACTGAAACTAACACATGAAAAATTATTATTACTAAACATTTGCATTTTTTTCTTTATAGAATGGTTTAAAAAAAAATGTTAGGAATGTTTTCATCAATAATGACGGTAAAATGACTGGTAAAATGACCGTCACTGTTGTGTTAGAGGGTTGCATTTTCTGCCGTAAAAATTATTGTTGTTGCCATTGTTAGAAAAATTTATAAAGTGGTAAGGAATGCATATGCAAGAGTGAAACAACTACATTTTGATTAATATTTTATTAAAATGGTTATTTCCATCACAAATGACAGTCATATGACAGGTAAAATGACTGTCACTGATTTACAGTGTTGTATTTTCTGTCGTTACAAAAAATTTATTTCTGCGAAAGCGAATGAACGAAAATTTTAAAGCTTAAAAAAATTTAACTAAATTGAACAAATAAATTGAAAATTTAAATTGAAAATAATAAAAAACAAGAATTAAACTTAATAAAACAATAAAAAACTTAAAAACAAGAAGAAAACTTAAAAAAAACAATAAAAAATTAAAAAGAAAGAAACCCCACCTAAAAAAATAAAGATAAAATAGTTTTTTAAACTCTTTTATTATGGATAAAAGACAATTGCAAAAACGCCTTAGCATTGAAAAAAGGACATATGAGTCCAATATAAAAAATATAAAAGTTTTATAGAAAATAATAAATCAGTGAAAAGTGAAAAAATAAAAATTGAACCAGTGAAAAAAATTTCTGAATGAATAGTTTGTAATGATTTTGTAGGAATAGATAGTTTAGATTCTAAGCCAGGTTGTAGTGTATCCGCAATTGTAGAAGAAGTTGGTAATGCAGATTCTGAGCCAGGTTGTAGTTTATCTGATATTGAAGAAGAAATTGATAGCGAAGATTCTGAGCCAGGTTGTAGTTTATCTGCTATTGTAGGAGAAAATGATAGTGAAGATTCTGAGACAGAATTTGTAGGGATTGATAACGAAAATTTAGAGCCATCTGAAATTATAGGAAACAATTATAATTTTCAGGGAAATTCTGATATTAAAGGCAAGTGTGAGGAGATTAAATCGTGGGCTGTTAGGAATAAAATTTCTCAGACTGCATTGGAGGATTTATTGCATACGCTAAATAGGGTAGGAGTGGAAGATTTGTCATTGTCGGCAAAAACTATTTTTAATACAAGTAGGGAAAATATTCCAATTTCAACAATTTTTATATTTAGGTATTCAGAAATTTTTCTTTCAAGCGCTTGCTAAGCTTTCGCTACTTCAAAAAGTATTACGAGGTATGTCTATACTTTTAAATATAAATTATGAAAAAGTTGTGCTATATTAATATATATATCGCCTACAAATTTCAGTAGTTTTTAATCTGCAAGGGTCCTTAGACTTTAAAAAAAGTATTAAAAAGCCGTAGAACAAGAGCAAAAAAAAAATGTAAAAAAATTAACCTAAATATAGTTTTAAAACATAATAATAAAAACTAATATATTTTATAATAAAAATAATATAAAAATCGAATTTTATTATGAAAGTTATACCGGTCATATTCGACGGATATATTCATTATTTATGGCTGGTCAACAGTGACTGATATATTCATCAATTATGGCTAGTCAACAGTGACTGATATATACATCAAGTGTAATTGATCAACAGTGATGGATTTATACATCACGAATGAGTCAACCCTGACTAACATTTCCATCATCATTGATTTGTAAACAACAAAAGAGTGAGCAGCGCCAATATATGTTTTGAAGTCGAGAGAATTCATAAGTGTGAGGGAGATGAAATATCACACATACACAAATGTTTACATCACTTTTGTCCATTTGCCTTAAGAAACTGATAGAAACTTTTTTCTACGCTGTGATAGAAACCATCCATCAGTAGTGCCAGTCAAATGACCGTCACTGTTCTTGTAGGGTAAACAAAAAACCAACAATTTTTCTGCCGACGTTTTGTGAAGTATCTTGAGAAAATTTTGTCTAACATAGACATGGGGTAATTTTAGCTAATATAAAAAGAGAATTTTCTACGCCATCGTTTGTCAAAATTTAACGTCGAGAAGCTTTTGCTACTTTTAGTCTTTAGTCAATATCACCGTTTTTAGCTTTTTCTATAAAAAAATTTTAGCATTGTATCGTTTAGTGGTGTCGTATTTTGATTCGTTTCTGGTGGTAAAATTTTAAAATTAAGTACATATATAATTATAAAAAACTAACATTTTACTACATACTATTATGTAAAAAAGATTTTTGAATCAAGAACTTGAGTTGGGACAAGCGTTTAATATAGGGAATAAGTCCTAAAATATATCGATATGCGGATCCGATTTATATCAAAATTTTATAAGCTACAATCAAGTTTGGCAACCGTTTCGAAACGGTGTATACCCTACAAGAAATGTATGACCGAAACTAACACGTACAAAATGATTTTACTAACACACTTGCAACATTTTTCTTTAAAAATTGCTAAAAAAAAGAGTTAACGGATAAT
>NC_060949.1:6668023-6670322 GCF_022045245.1 Lucilia cuprina
TTGCCTTAAGAAACTGATAGAAACTTTGCTTTACTCTGTGATAGAAATAATACATCAGTAGTGCCAGTCAAATGACCGATCAAATGACTGTCACTGTTCTTGTTGGGTAGTTATTTAAGCTTATTTCGGTAATAGTATTATAATGCTATCTTAGACCTGGTTTACACTGGGAAACTTTTGTGTGTGAGAGAAAGAGATGGTTGATATTTCTTTCTCTTTCTCTCACACACAAAAATCAAATGTTTCCTAGTGTGAACCAGGTCTTATGTGCTGAAAAGGTATTTTAGCGATAACGACAGTTTAGCGAAAAAGGTTGCCAACCTTGGTCAAATTATTGATATTAATATACTTCTTTTTTGACTGCGGATCTCTATGAAGGCTTCGTTTAAGCATGAACTCAACTTTGCTGAATATGTTAGAGCCCATATTTATTTATTTATTTTATTCATTTATTTGTAATATATCAAACTATTTTATTAATTCAATATAGCAATACAAAGCCTTAAAGGCCAAAATATAAATATGTATTACTTAGTAATAAAAACCCTGAGTTTACAAAAGCACCTTAAACTAATAATTAAAAGTTACAATACAAATCACATAATTGATTCTCCAGCCATATGTTCAAATTTCTAAATTAAATAATATAGAAAACGTAGTTAGGTCCCAATCAGCAGTTCCACGAATAAGCATACAGTAAGTAATAAAATCAATCATAAAAACTGATAATATGAACATATGAACGTATTTATCTGAAGCCGACTTTATATGGTCCCTTGGGCCAAATACTGTCTTAGTGTGTTTTAACTGATTTTGGTAGTTTCTTATAAAAACTCGGCAGGTATAAAATTTATTCAGTGGCAACGCTGCTTTTTGCTGTCAGGCCAAAGTATCTGCTCAGTACTTTTACTTCACAAAACAGTGGAAGAAGTAGATAGTTTGTTGTTCATAAGAAATATTATTTAATTTAATTAGTTTTATTGAATGAATTCGAACAAAAAAGTATATATTCATCAGTGTTTAGTGGAAGTTTTAGTTTTTACTACGTGAAAAAGGTTAATCTGTAGTTAGTTAATTCTAAAATTTGTGCGTAATCATGTTTGAAGATGCCGACAATATTGCAGATATATTTCGTGGTAATTTGCCATATTATATGCTTTTGGCATTGCCAATATTGATAATATGCTCCTCGAATCCTGTGCTAGCATCTAGTGAATTCTCTGTCCAGCGTATGTCCCAATACGATGTCAATGGCGTTTACTTTGGTAAGTAATAGAAATGTCGCAAGTCTCATGCATATTTAACATTTACCCGCATAATTTGCCGGCGATAAAATGGGGCCGCATGACCACGTTTACAATATCTAGTTCACGAGACACATACATACATATGTACATATTTGATAACAAAAGATTAGATTTAACCTATTCTTTTATCTGATCTTGAACATTGGGTATTTACTTCTTTTATCTTGTATAACTAAGGTTGCATTTGACTAATAGGCTCTCATGTTCTTTTAATCTTTTTAGAGAGGTGATCATGCTTCATATTTTAAAGTTTTTTTCTCCAGTTTTTGATGAGTAGCTATCTTTGGTATTTTGAGTTTATATTTGATAGGATTATAATTTTGGATGCACTGCTTGTTATAATTTGTCTTATTTTCTGTAAATTATTTTACAATTATGTTTATTATTTATAATATATTTTTTTTAATTATGTGTATCTATATATGGGTCATTTCACTTATTGGTCCTAGCAAAGGAGTCCAGAAAAAATCGGTACTGACTAACTCATCATCGCACAGACTAAACGACTAAACCTAGGACCAGCGTTGCCGTTGTGCGACTAATATTGCAATTTGACCCTTTTTGTGCGCTTTCTACTTTTTGTGACCCTTTTCTACCTTGCAACAGTGAAGAGTGTTGCAATTAACATTGAGATTTTTATTTTTTGTTTGTTAACTTAAATGCCGTGAGCAAGCATTGAAAATACTCACTATACATATACTTTAGAATAATCGTCAATTATATTTTTAGCAAGTTGCTTATTCAATTACCGTGTACTAGAACAAGACGGATATAGTTCTAAGAATCATCTGTTAATTATCATATGGTTAATATTAACCTTTCGAATGTTGTTAAAAAAAAAGAAAAAAGTCTCAATAAAGAATTCAATTCAATTCAATTTTTATTTTTTATTTTATTTTATTTTATTTAACAATATTCAATAACCTAGCCTATAGGCCATAAGCGGTTACAAATTTCTACTTCACAATAATTCCTCCAATACAAAATACATA
>NC_060949.1:6670422-6674414 GCF_022045245.1 Lucilia cuprina
GCTGTCGTATACGTTTCGTATAACCCAAACACAAGGTAATATTTAATAAAGATTTTTATTTAAACAAAATTTTAAAAACACTTTTCGTTTTATTTTCACGCACGAACAAACATAGTCAATCATAATAGACAGATAAACATCAGTTCTAGGTGATTTAAAAATTATCGCCTTGGACTTCTCACGATTAATACATAGTCCATAACTTCACATCCAACTTGAAACAGAAGACAACACCGTATTAACTAAACACTCCTAGGCATCAGAAAACTGATATTCTCCTGCAAATAGTAATTGAATCAGCAAAAATAAACAATTGGCAAGAAAGTCCCTCATTCATACACAATAAAAATAATAAGGGACCAATAACAGAGCCTTGCGGAACGCCACTTGTGACCAAAGAAAATACAGAACGACATTCACCACACTGAACAAATTGATATCTATTAGAAAGATAGGAAAATAACAATACAGAATAAGTTAAAAAAAAATTTAAAAAACTTTAGAGGCAAACCATCGGACCAGATGCATTCGATTTTATGCTACAAAATGCTAAAACTAATTTATTGATATCAATTAGATGAAAAGATTTTTTGTGATTTTGTTTTCTATGTTGGGTAATCATTCCTATTTTATGTATAGCTAAGGGTGCGTTTAACCAACAGGCTCTTATGTTCTTATACTTTCAACATTGGGTAACACACTTTTATCTTTTTTTACGGCAGGGATAGAGTATGACCTTGATGAAATATTTTTTCTTTTTAAATATTGGTGGTGCAACTTTTAATATACAATTTTATTCTTCTTCTAAAAAATAAATATTATTAATAATTTATTTTTTAATACTTTTTTGTATATTTTTATGTATCATTCTTTTAAGTAGAAATTTGTAACCTATTATGGCCAATAGGCTTGTTTTTCAAAAAATGTATGATAATACCAAACTGTACCGGATAATAATGAATATATTTTCTGAATTTCGTTAATTTCCATTGTTTCGTTTTAACATGAGAGTGTTTTACACAGCTAGATCGACTCAGAATTTCATATTTCATAAGAATATATATACTTTGTTGGGTCTCAGATGAATATTTCTTGGTGTTACACACGGAATGACAAACTTATATATACCCTCTATCACCACAGATGTTAATGGAGGGTATAAAAAGTACCAAAATATCCCCTTTTATAGGTTCTCGCCTGATCCGGGCTCATGTTCCTAGGTTCATTTTATAGTTGCTGTATGACATATTGATTGGGATTTTTTACGACTTCTACATATTCTTTTTTATTATTACACTTGATTGATTGCAAATTATGTAGGAACTTATTTATGATCAATGCAGTACAATTTAACGTTTTTTCTAACGTTTTTTATATAGTTTATTATTTTAAATAATTTAGTTTTAAAATGTTTATTTTTATAATTATTTATTTTGTGTTTGAAGAATCATTGTAAAGTAGAAATTTGTAACCGCTTATGGCCTATAGGCCATAAATAAATATAGATATAAAAATACCGTTATCTCCAAAGTATATCTATATAACGGTATAATTATTGAATATTGTTAAATAAAAATAAATATATTATAGAAAATTCAAAAAGTATCATTTGTAGAACGAAAAAGTATCAAAACAATTCCCTTTCATGTGTTCGCACCTTAAACGGGCTCATGTTTCTGGGTTCAACATTATAGAAAATTCAAAAAGTAATTTTTTAAGAAAGAAAATGTATCAAAAAAAACCTTTTAAGTGTTCGCACCTAAATTTCTTGTTTCTAGCCAATAACAACACACTGATTCGTTCGTAACGTGACATCATGCTCAGCTTTGTTTTTACAAACAAGTAACATAAGTGTTACTTGTTTTATTATTTACAGTTTCTATCTGAGGTAGAATAAAACATCTCAATTTGTGACGAAATTAGTAGTTGTCTCGGTATTTATTTATTTTTTTAATTTTATTTAACAATATTCAATAACCTAGCCTATAGGCTATAAGCGGTTACAAATTTCTACTTCACAATAATTCCTCCAATACAAAATACATAATTATATATAAATACAATTACACCTATTTTTTTAAGATAATATACTATATAAAATAACGATAGAACAATTAAAATGTACCGCATTGATCATAAATAAATTCCTACATAGTGTGCAATCAAACAAAGCAAAACAGGTTAAAATAAAGAAAAGTATATGTAGAAATCATTAACAATCCCGAAAATGAACTCACAGAACCAATCAATATGTCATACAGGAACTATATGGCAAATAACACTCCAGACTGTAAAGAACATAGGTAATACAAATCAGACAGAAACATGAAGCTATAAAACACCTATCAGTTGAACCTTCTGTGAAGAAATATAAGTCAATTGTAAGAAAGTTTTAAACTGCCCCAAAAAATATCGACTTATGTAAAAGAATTTAAATACCAAAATTACCAATCAATTACATAATAAAAATTTCAAGACTAACTTTAAAAGAACAAAGTGAAAGACAATTCCTTAAGAGCAAAAATATATAATAGCAGAAAAAATCCTCACAAACACAAAACTCCATGCATACAATAACAGTCGCAAATCATCTTCCACCAAAACAGTCACAAGTAAATTCATCCAAATCAGCAATATTGACTGAGCAATCAACATCCTTAAACCACACAACATTCCCCCATTTCAAAGCTAACAGAAATTTCCCAAAATTGGCAAACAATCTCAAAAAAAAAATCTGTTCAAGTTCGATTTATGGTTTACACCTGTTTTGATAACATATGCAAATACTATTTTTTGCGACGTTAGAATCTTACTAAGCTCCGCTTTATTTACAACTTTGTTGGAAAATTCTAACGAGTAAACCGTTAACGGTACCTAAATATTGTTTGCCACCAATTTACGTTTTGTAAAGTAAAAAACACTTCTTTTCTGATCGTCAACATAAGCACTACGTGCTCTTGGCGTTATTACTTCTACGAGGTAAAATAATAATAAATAAATACAGAGAGATCTACGTCTCATTAAATTTGCAAATATTTTGTCTTATTTTCATAAAATCTTGGGAAATTATGGTGGAGCTGAACAAAATCATATCACAAATCAGTCAATAATAGATAAAAAACCTATGCATATTACTTGCAATTAAAATGATATGAACCAACAACAATAATTTGGCAACCAATAATACCAAAGCAACGGTCTAAAATACTTGCATTATAACATACCTTAAAAAGAAACAACAGTATTTAGTGAGTAATATGAGGGACTAATACAACATAAATCAAAATCTTATCAAAAAAAAAAGTCTCACATAAAGAACACAATGAACTACAAGAAAAATACCAATTTAAGAAACCCTGCATGTATGAACCCTGCATGTATTTATGAACCGATTTTTCTGATTTGAAATAACGCTCTTCCGTAGTCCTTGAACTTTAAATTGGAGATGTCACTTTATTCCTCGGGTAGTCCATGGTATAATTTGACATGGGATCTAGCCAGAGAACCACATAATATGGTAAATTGGTTTTGTACCTTCGGGATCCACATAGTAGCTGTGGTTTAAACCCAAAATCGTGGGAGGTTAAAAGACAGATGTAATTTAAAGTCTATATTTCGGGCTAAGATGTGTGCTCTTGCCGAAGACATCAGATACCCCGCAGAAGAGTGACTGTGAGACTAAGCGTAGGAAATGAGTTGGTGTTAATTGTATATGATACGGGATGAATGTCTGGGTATGTCGTATGTTGTTCTCTTATAAATGTGTCTGGTGGATGAGAAGTGTGATCGGTTGAATTAGCATACCTTTCTAAAGTCTCGGCTTATTTCATGGATTCATACTTCTACTTTTGAGGAGTGTAAAAATAATATATGTTTAGATAAAAAGAAAGTCTGGCAGCTCTACGTGAGATAATGCAGAAAATTTTGTGCTAAGAAAAATATAATGAAAATAATTTAAATTAATCAATTATAATTGGAGTATTTTTGTGAAA
>NC_060949.1:6674514-6685584 GCF_022045245.1 Lucilia cuprina
ATGTACAAGTGTGTGTAGATGTATTTGGTTTTATTCAGCTGTGTATTTTGTTTTGTATGTGTGGATGCTGTTGTGTATTTTGTTTTTGTGAATTCTGTTCGTATATTTGGATGTAGGTTGGTTTTATTTTGTTTTTGTTTTTCTGTGTTTTTCGTTATGTATGTTTAGATGTCTGTTGGTTTAGATGCCTTGTTTATTTTGTTTTTTATTTCGTTTAGCGTTGTTGTTGTTCATTTTGTTTTGCTTTTGGTGTAATAATAATGTAGGAAAAAAATTTATAAATCTAATATGTTTAAAATACACTATGGTGAAGGGTATATAAGATTCGACACAGCCGAATATACATAACACTCTTACTTGTTTTGAACATCATATTGATTGGCTGTATAACAAAATAAATTATACACATTGCTTATGCTTTATTGATGTCTAACATATTGTATTGTGCAGAGGTTTTTACTAGATTTTGTGGTCGTTTAATGCGTAGAATTGTACGATATATTTATAATCTTACTGCTTATGTGATTGACTTCTTAGGGCGTAAATTTAGGAGTTTTATAGATATTAGGGTAATGTTGCAATTTTATAAAATTATTGTTGAAGGTTTCCCGGAGTACTTGGTACAATTATTTGAATTTACGAGATCTGTTAGAAATCCACAAATAATATATCCTCGTATTAACCGTTCTATCCATGAAAGATCTTTTCGTGTTAGAACTACTAGAATTTGGAATTCTCTACCCAGGAGCTTAAGGAGTTTTAATTTCCCAATTAATATATTTAAAAACAAACTTGTAGAATATTATAATAGCTGTGAAATTACTTAACTATTAACAAGTTCCCAATTTGAATGTACATTTAGGATTAAGCTTTTTACATTATTAGTTAGTTAGTTAGTAAGTTCGGTCTACCAGAATAGAACCACTAACCTACCGGAGGCCACTTTTTTATATTATTAAATTTGTTTAAATTTTTATGTTTAATATCTCATAATTTTGTAAATGAATACATGTATGTTAGTAGTTTTTAAGCCATATTTGGCCCTATGGGCCAAACTAAAAATATAAATGGCTTATCCGATTGCAAAAATAATATTAAAAATATCTCTCCCAATGACCAAGACACTCTCTCACTATAAACAATCTGACAATTAATCAAAAATTAAAAATATTTCAACACATCAAAAGATAAATACTCGTTCAAATAAAATAAAATGTTATCAACCTTGTCTGAAAATAAAACAATATCTGAAGCACTCATATAAGATACCCCTATCAAAGCATCAAACAACAATGATATTCCAACTTACAAACCTCTGAACAAGTATATTCTTATATAACCTTCACCATGGTAAACATATTAGTTTTATACATATTTTTCCGATTACATTATTATTACACCAAAATCAAAACAAAAGGAACAACAATAACTCTAAACGACATCAGGACTTTGTTAGACGGCGATATGCGTCTTGTCCTAGGGGACTTCAACGCCCACCTGATGTTGCTGATGCTCTGGCACTCTTCTTTAGGGGAAGACCAGAGAGGTGCGTTGCTGGCGGAACAGATTGTCGAATCCACTTTTTGCACCTTGAATGATGATGCCCCCAAGCGGATTATGGGCACCTGCTCTAGCTCGCCCAAGTGCCCCGACGGAATATCCATGCTGATGTTAAAACACCTTGGCGAGCGGAGAGTTGAGACCTGACTACGGTTTTCAACAAGTCAGTGAGCAGCTTCGTAATACCCGAAGCCTGGAAAAAGGGTAGAGTCACTCCCATTTTAAAACCTGGGAACGTCGCGACAGAGGGACATTAAATTGTATTAAATAAAAATAATAAAAAATTTCAGAGGTTGTCTCGGATTTTTGTTCATATCTCTGTTATTTATGGGCCGATATTGCTTATTATAAATAGCGATCATCTGGAAAGCATGTCCAACATTATTATTTAAGATTCGGATGTCGCTGATCCTAGCAAAGGATATTATATAGAAAAACTAAGCTTTTTTGAATTAATTTTCTACAATATTCAACATAAAAAATGATTTTAAGAATGTAAGGCCCGGATTAGGTGATAACCAATAAAAGGGGTCATTTTTATTTTTTTATTTATTTAACAATATTCAATAACATAGCCTATAGGCCATAAGCGGTTACAAATTTCTACTTCACAATAATTCTTCCAACACAAAATACATAAGATAATATACTATATAAAATAACGATAGGACAATTAAAATGTACCGCATTGATCACAAATAAATTCCTACATAATTTGGTATCAAACAAATGTAATTCAAAGAAGCAAAACAGGTTAAAATAAAGAAAAGTATATGTAAAAATCATAAACAATCCCAAAAATGAACTCACAGAACCAATCAATATGTCATACATCAACTATATGGCAAATAACACTCCAGACTGTAAAGGACATAGGTAATACAAATCAGACAGAAACATGAAGCTATAAAACACCTATCAGCTGAACCTTTTGTGAAGAAATATAAGTCAATTGTAAGAAAGTTTTAAACTACCCCAAAAAATATCGACTCATGTAAAAGAATTTAAATACTAAAATTACCAGTCAATTACATAAATTTTTGGTACTTTTTCGATCTTCAAAAGTTAATTTTTGAATTTCCTTTAATTTTGACCTTAGAGAAGTGAAATTTAGTATGTAGGTACTAGATTAGGTGAGATACTACTACTAACCTATAAAAGGGAATTTGCGTTCTTCGTAAGGTACTTTGAAAATTTTCTATAATATCGATCCTAGAAACATGAAATTAGGTATGGATTTTTTTTTGGTATTTTTCGTTCTAAAAAGGTGCATTTTGAATTTTAAATAATATTGAACCTAAAAATCTTAAATTATGAATGTAGATCCCGGATTTGGTTAGAACTTGTAAAACTTCTACTTTTTTGTTCTATGAATGTTGTGCTCTTTGGTTTTTATGCACATACGCAACACCCTAACTGATCGAAAATCTATAAAAGGGGACTTTCTGGTACTTTTTCGTTATTTAACTGGTATTTTTTATTTTTGCAATAATTTTCTGTACTGGCTATTATATTTAACACATAATGGTAAGGGTATGTAAGATTTGACACAGCCGAATATAGAACTCTTACTTTTTTATTTTATTTTTTAATACTTGTTTTATAATTTTAATAAAACAAGTGATCAACGAAATCACAAAAAAATAGTATTGGCATATGTTATTAAAACGAGTGTAAACCATAAACTTGAACATAGCCGACCAACTTGCAACAGTAAAGAGTGTTGCAATTATCATTGAGTTCTTTGTCTATATGTATTTTTTAAAATTTATTTCATTTTTTGAATATTTTTTTTTATAAAACAAGTGATAAAACACAAAAGATATATGTTTGTGTGTTTTCTTGAAACAACTAATTTTTTTATAACTTGCTCACAATTGAAATATATTTATGAATCTTATTTCGTAGAAATAAATAAATAAATAAATAAATAAATAAATAAATAAATAAATAAATAAATAAATAAATAATAAGAAGCATAATAAGATTCTAACATTGCAAAAAATATTATTTGCATATGTTATCAAAAAATGTGTAAACCTTAAGTCGAACTTGAACAAAAACATGCAGCGTCCTAACTGACCATTAATCTGGAAGTGCTGACTCTTTGGTACATTTTCATTCTTCAAATGGAACTTTTGGTTTTGCTATTGTTGGAAACCGGAACACAAGACACATTGTCCTTATTAAATAAAAAAATGTAGGGAGAGATTTTTGTACTTTTTTGCATTTCAGATGGTAATTTTTGAATTTTCTATACTATTGAAAACAAACAATCAAATTTGTGATTATACGAGAATCTAAATATATGAGGTTTTTTATAGTATTTTCCTAAAATACAAGCTAAATTAATAAAATAAAAAATAATTATTAATTTCGATAATATTGAACTCAAATACAGAAACATAAAAACTTTTTAGCAAATAAATATTTCCAATAAAAAAGTATGTATGTATATAATTTTGGTTTGGGTAGCGCAACGATTATATTTTAATGTATACCAGTTTTTTAAGTAGAAATTTTTAAACGATTATGGCTAGGTTTAATATTGAAATAAATTAAATTTAACACATAAGTTATCACGCGATTTTTATTTTTAGGATGTCGATCATCTGCATTATCTTTGGAAGCCAAATCCCTATACACTTGGAGTACGGGTAGGCATTGCGTTGTTGCAAAGTAAGTAATTTGTTTTTGAAGACATAATTCGAAGTGAGATACTTTTTTGTACAAAATATAATTTAATAACAAACTGAATAATCATTATTCTAGAGAAAGAACCCGGAAGAATAATTAAGTAAAATAAAAAAAAGCGACACAAAAACAAGTAAGAAAGTATAGTCGAGCTTGGCCGACTATATGATACTCTACACATGTTATGAATATTAAATTATGTTGATTTTTTATAACAAAGCATTTATCGTGAAAATGACCTTGATTCCGATTTATTTAAGCAATTTTTGACAAAAAACATATTTTTTAAAAGAGGCTTTATATGGGGAATAGGAGCAAATGTGGACCGATCCCTATAAAATGGGCTGGATAGATTTGTATTTTTATGATATTTTTATAATATATATAATATTTGTCTGTGCTAAATTTAATTGCAATAACAGTGCCAATAAATGAATTAATATTTAAGCCACTTTCTGAAGTCCGATCATTTCGAAATTTGGCAAGGTCATCAAGGCTTGTACAAAAGTTAGTTGTGCGAACTTCCATTGAGATACATTTATATTTTACATAATTATGAACTCAAAAGCCCTTTTCAGGGGTTTCATGTATGTATGGGGGCTATGTGAAATACTGGACCAATTTTAACAATTTTTAATAGACTTTGTCACACGGACGTCCGTCCGTGTGTCCATGTAAAAGTTGTTATCAAAGTACAGTTCGCAATTTTCAAGATAATTTGATGAAATTTGGAACACAATTTTTTTATGACCCAAGGACAAAGTCTGTACTTTGATAACAACTTTTACATGGACACACGGACGGACGGACATCGTTAAATCTACTCAGAAAGTGATTCTGAGTCGATCTGTATACTTTAAGTTGGGTATAGTACTAATATTTTAATGTTACAAACATCAGCACAAACGCATAATACCCTTCCCACTATAGTGGTGTAGGGTATAAATATTATATGGTATAAAAAAATATAAAATAAATATTAAAACACATATTCACCCCTATCGCCAACTATCATTTCACATGAAATATGTTCCCTTTTCACTTTTTTCGCTCACAAAAAATGTTGTGTCGTGAAAAAATTTCCCCTATTGTCAAATTTGTAGATGGAAGTTTATAAACATTGAACAGCTCTTCCATACAAAATCAACTATTGTGAATGAATTGTTCCCTTCGAGGGAAATGAAAATTTCAAGAGAACAAAATTTTCACTTCTATTGGCGATAGGGGTGATTATTTATATAAACGGTGAAAAATCAAGTTCATTAAAATATATTATTTAATAAACATACCGCTTTCTCGAATTATAGTGTACTTTAAAAAGAAACACATTTTAATAATATATATGTGTAATATTAAATGAAAGATCTTTTCATGTATATATTTATAGTGCTGACATTCCGTCGTTTGCAAATTGAAAAACCACAATTCTTGCAGAGGATACCTCTATCATAAGCGCTGATTTATATGCAGAAAATATAAAAAATAATTTAGAATCTGCTCTGGTAGAAATTGTTTTACTCCTAAAAATCCCTCACAATTTTTAAACTACTATATTACTTGGGGAGAAAATGTTTAGCATCTATGAGTTATATTAGATACAAAATTAAACTTTTGAAACCACATTCCATATATTATAGACAAAATAAACAGAGTTACACAAATATTATACAGGAATCGGAACTATCAATTAAAAAAAAACTAATAATTAAATCTATTTTTCCCCGGTAGTGTTTTGTTGTACATTTGTATGGTCAACGTCAGCAAGAAAATTCAAGTAGCATAAAAAACTTTTGAAAATGATTTTTAAACTTGCAAGGCACTACTAAAACCGAAGACTACACACTCTTGCTGGATTTCATACTGTCAATGTTAAGTTAAATTATTTAACAGATAATTTTATTAGAAGATGCGAATTTTTCTGTATTTTATAATTGGCCATGTTGTACGTAACACACAAATAACAATTGAATGCTTTATATGCTTAAAATTGATTCAAGAGTTACTATCAATCGAAAAATTAATATTTTCGGCCGATTGTGCCGATTTGGGATAGTACCAACATCTCATGTAATATATATAAAATGGCGATTTTTTACCATATTTGCAGTACAAAACCAGTTATGATTAAATAGACCCAAAAATAATTTTTGTTAAAATGATTTAAAGATCCTAATTTTTTTGGGATTGCTCTTTTATAGTTAATTGAATTAACTAAATCTTAAGCCCTTTTTCGTAGCACTAGGGTCGAAATTTTTGAATATTTTTTGGTAATTGTTTTTTATACTATTTGATGTTCAAAAGTACAATGATACTCTCGAGTCTTATTTGATAATCTCAGAGCCACAATCTCAATATTCGATTATAGATTGTATGCAGTATTGGCGAAAAACAGGTGCACAAAACAGTAACACAAAATTTGTATATTAATTATTAAAGAAAAAACACCTAAGAGTGCTTTAGTTTTATAAATTTTAAATTTTTTCCCGACTACATTATTAATACACCAAAAGCAAACAAAATGAACAACAAGAACGCTACAAGAACGCTCCTAATATAGGAGATATATATACTTATATATCTCCTATATTAGGTCCTGCCCCTAAAAGCGCTTTAACCGTATTTAAAGAGCATTATCAATTTGTGTTGAACAAAATTTTGTGTAAAACATAATTATATATGTATTTGTATTTTGAAAATCTTACTAAATTTATAATGTTCAATAAATCTTGGAATTTTAATAAATTTAACTTTTAGGATTTTTTCCATTAAAGACATGAGAAAACTTATTTCTACAAATATTTGATCAATAAGAAAAGTAATAACATAAAAGTAGCTGGTGGAGGGTATCTAAGATTCGGCACAGCCGAATATAGCACTCTAACTTGTTTTTATTTCGTTTAGCGTTGTTGTTGTTCATTTTGTTTAGCTTTTGGTGTAATAATAATGTAGTCGGAAAGAAATTTAAAATTTATAAAACTAAGATGTTAAAAATACACTATGGTGAAGGGTATATAAGACTCGGCACAGCCGAATATAGCACTCTTACATGTTCATTTTAAAATATTTGTAAGAATTTTTATTTCATAAACTTGATATGCGACATATATTTTTTACACTTTTTAAGAAAGTACTTTCTAATGATGAAGATAAAAGCGGAATTGATAATTTTTTATGTTGTTATGATAAAGTCAATGCAGCATTTCTAATAATCTTTATAAAACATGTCACAATCATCAGCTTATATAAAAGCTTTGCGCCTGTTACATAAAGTGCATATCGAAACCTCTTTTGAACAATCGACTAGAAATTTCTTAAATCCAACATGCATCGAAACGCAAGATTATCTCAAATTTTAATCTGAATATTCAGTTTAAACCCCAAACAAATGTGTTTTGTTATTCTATTTAAAATATTTTTGCCTATAACCTACTACAGGATCTACCTTTTACTGGAGAATAATTTAGATATATTTAGCCAAATTTATTATCATATAAAAAGTAACAAAAAATATAACAATATATAAATTTCATATTGAAAATAAAATGTATATAAAATGTATAATGTATAGCAAGAACATGATAAGCCACTTTGAAAATGTACTTGAACTTGGTTTTTAAACAATTTTTTGCTAAAACAGTGGTTTTCTTCCATTTTACTTATGATGTCCATCTATTGGCATCCGATAGCTATCGACCTTATATGATTATTCAGCGTGTTTAAAGTACAAATTAAAAAATTCCTATATTTTGGAATTTTTTTTTAACTTTAATGTCGATTTACTCAAAATTTTATTTTTGTGGCATACCGAGTTACTGCAATAATCCCTTCAATTGTTAAAAAGTGCACCTACCTTTTGTTATAAACAAATTGTTTTTAAAACAAAAGTGTACATCAAAATTTTTTTTTATTATCTCCGAATTCAGTTTAAATTAGTTCCATTGTTTTTTGTTCTTATACCCACCATCAAAAAAGATGGGGGTGGGGGTATATTGATTTTGTCATTCTGTTTTGAACACATCGAAGTATTGGTCATAGACCCATAAAATTATGTATATTTTTGGTCTAATTTAAATGCTAAGACGATCTAGCCCTACCCGTTCGTCTGTCTGTTGAAATCACGATAGAGACCACAAGGGATGAGCTAGACAGTTCAAATTTTGCATAAGTATTCTTTATGGATAAGTCTTGTTTGGTATTGGTAAATGAGCGGAAATATTTCTACCAAACTGTTTGAGAATCGGTATATAATTGACCCATAATTGACCAATTCCTGGCCTAAAAATTCGAGTATACTTATGAACTTCAGTATAAGTAAATTTCTTACAAGCCAAAACCTATGTAACACTTTTTTTATATTTTGGATCCTTATTAAATTCTAAGACGATCTTTTCATGTCCGTCCGTCTGTCTGTTGAAAGCACGATAGAGTCCGAAATTTTCACAAATATTTTCAATAGATAAGGTTTGTTTGGTATTAAAAATGAGCAATATCGGTCCACGTTTTCGGATAGCCCCCATACAAGTGGACCCCCGAAAAACAGTTTTAACGGGCATATTTGTTTTAAAAGTACGAGTATAGCGATGAAATTCGACAAAAATATGTTTCATATGAGCCAAAATCACCCTCCATACAAGGTTCCCTTCGGAAAATCGATATAATGCTCATTACTGGCTTACAAATAAGAATTCGACACAAATAAGTTTCATGAGAGTCAAAATCTCTGTACCAAATTTTATATGGATCGGTTCATAATTGATCCATCCCCCCATATAAGGTCCCCATCAAAAAATTACTTTAACGCTCATTACTCGATTAAAAATACGAGTATAGCAACGAGCTGAAACTTCTCTACCGAATTTTATTTGAATCGGTACATAATTGTCTCTACCCCCCATATAAGGTCCATTTCAAAAAATTACTTTAACTCGTATTACAGGCTTAAAAATACGAATATAGCAATGAAATTCGACATACCTAAGTTCCATGCGGGTCAAAATCTTACTTTAATGTCATTACTGGCTTAAAAGTACGAGTGTAGAGATGAAATATGACAATAGTAAGTTTCTTACGAGCCAAAACTTAAAAACTTTAATAAGAATGTAAATCATTTTACCGAATTTAATGCGGATAGTGTTAAATATGTTTTATATGAACCAAAATCGGTCTAAAAAATATTTGAATTTTTTTATAAAAACGGTCAATAATTCACCCTACTTCTCATATAAGGTACTCTTTAAAAAATTTGATGTGTAATATCACACTCATGTTTATAGGAAAGCATTACATTATGGGTATATTAGATTTGACATAACCTAATATAGCACTTTTACTTGTTTTATTTTGATTTTAAATTGCTTTCGAATAAAACTTGTTGAAAAACAAACAAATTAACAAAATGTGATGTCAGATTGATGTTGTACTTAGGACACATTTTATTTTAGCGATTTTTTTACTAAAAGCTCAATCACATTAAAAATTTTCGTCCAGTTGCGACTGGGAGAGAACTCATCAAGAGTATGTACAGGGAATCAACTAAGTAATTTGCCTATGTACAATTTTCCAAATTTTAAGAAAAAAACTTTATATGAACAATTATTTTTAGAAAAATTAATCAATTTGATTATTTTATTTTTTAAGAATATCTTATATTTTAATTTCCTACTATAAAAAGTAAAATCTTGATATTAATTAACTTTTATGTTTTGCTTTTTTAGGTTTTGTTAATTTTTTTAATATTGCTGTATTATTTTATAAAATTTCAAATTTTTATTACTCCTATATATTTAAATAACAATTTATAGATATGTTAGTAGTGGTACGTCTAAATTTGAACATTTTTAAACCGATTAGATGTCAATTTAATTTTTCCATGTCTTCCTGTAAACTTATTATGTCGTACTTTTCTGATCGGTCGCAATTTGTTGATGTTACTGGTGTGCATTCTAGTCTATGTCATCTGCATTCAAGTGTTCCGCAGGGCTTTGTGTTAGGACCATTGTTATTTATTCTATATGTAAATGATCTGTTTTTGTGTACCAATTCAGTGTCCTGTGAAACAATTTTGTATGCTAATGGTGTTTTTCTTTTGTTTAATGGTGTTCGTTCTCTTAATCGTGTTGAAGAGTGGACTTCCAATAATTGACTTGTCATTAATCCTACAAAATCTAAGGGTATTTTATTTGGTACTGAAGACGTTTTAACAGATGTGAACTTTTATCTTGGTAATGTTTTAATTGAGAATGTTGTCCGGCATAAGTGTTTGGGTGTTACTCTGGAAATAATCTTTCTTTTTGTTATCATGTTGATTTAATGTCTGGTAAAATATGTGGTATCCTTCGTAAAATTTTTTAACTCTGGACATTAAATTAAAACTGGCTCATGCTCTTATGACGCCCCAGTTTCTTCGTTGTTCGTTCAGTGACTTTGTGAAATATAGAAATTTAACTCTATTTTATAATGTTATTAGAAATAGCTTTCCGTATGGGTTGCGTAATAAGTTTACATTTCAGAGGTCTTTTAGATATCCTCAGCTTTTTATTCCAAGAATTTTCAAATTAAGCTTTGAGAGATAATTTACAGCCAGAATTGCGCGTCAAATATTTATCAATATTTGACTTAGTATAAAATCTAACGTTTCTTTGATTTTATTTCAAAAAATTGAATTAGATATATGATATACTAGAAAGTCAATGGATTTGTTGTGAGTTGCAAAACTATATATTATAAAAAAACAAGTAAGAGTGCTATATTCGGTTGTGCCGAATCTTATATACCCTTCACCATAGTGTATTTTAAACATCTTAGTTTTATAAATTT
>NC_060949.1:6685684-6696841 GCF_022045245.1 Lucilia cuprina
GACCTGCCTACCTAACCTATATTGAGTTTGTATTGATGTTTGCAAAATACAAAAATATTCGTCCTATACCCACCTTAAAGTACCAATCGGCTTAGAATCGTTTTTTGAGTCGATCCGTCCGTCTGGCTGGCTTGCCCGCGTAAACCTTGTGCGCAAGATACATGTCGTAATTTCTAAGATAATTGGATTAAGTTTGGCACACACTCTTATTTTGCGCAAGGGCGAAACCTACTGATAATGGATAAAATCGGTCCATTATTTCGCCTAGTCCCCATACAACCGTACCACCCGAATAGTGCCTTTTGGCTAATAATTAAGTTAACTGTTCTATTATGTCAACAAAAGTCGGCAAAACTTAGTTTTATAGAACTTTTAATGACACTACCGAATTTTGTAATGATCGGGCCTCATTTGACCCTAGCCCCTATACAAACTCCCTTCAGAAAATGACTTGAAGGTCAAACTTCACCTAAAAACACTAATAACAATTTTTCTACAAAATTCTACGTCAAAAACTTTGAAGTAGACGTGAATTCCTCTACCAACATTTATAAGGATAGGCTCATATCTTCCCCTACCCCTCCTTGAGCCTACTTGTAAAAAGTCTCTTTTTTTACCAAAAGTAAAAATATTCCGGAATAAAATTAAAAAAATATCAAATGCTTTATTTTTTTAAATAATCACCATTTTTAACTTACTGACTGGTGTAGGGTATCATATAGTCGGATATGCCCGACTATACATTCATACTTGTTTTAAAATGTTTATATGGAGTTCTTTTTTACGACAACATTCATTCTTATATTTGTTTACTTATTAAAAAGACTATAGTTTTTGAAATGAAAATTAAAATGTATATATATTTATGTTGTACGTGATTTATTTTATTAATTAATATATATTTTTTAAGCAAACTATATAAAATTTCAATAATACATTTATTTAAATTTGACTATTTACATAAACTAGTAATTCTTTGTTTTATTACGTTCTATATGATTAGTTTGAATGGGAGATGACTCCTGGGATTTTAACGACATTTTACAAATAACTTCATACATATTCGGGAAAAATTTTATGACGAAGTACACTGAGCATAAATAGCTACAAATTAAGATGGTTAGGAACAAGTCGAACACTGCTGGTTTAACACGGTACACATTAAGAATTGCATCAGATCCTTCATATAACATAAAATCGGGTTCCCGTGCGTCAGGCTTTTCGTAAATAACTTTTACATTTTTAAGGTACTTTTCAAAGGCGTTCTTCAGGTCATTGTTTTGCAAAGCTGATTTCAAATTTATGTACGATTTTATAAGCTTATTTGTGATTTGCTATTGAAAAAGAGAAGAGATAAAAATTAATAAAAAAAATTCAGTCGTTGGAATTAGATTAGATTAGATAAATATTATCTAATAAATTAAAAAATAACACATTATGTAATTATTGAAATTTATTTAATAGTTTACCATAGCTCCTGAAAATATTTCGAAGTCTTCAATCTCATCTAATGCGGAATTTGTATAAACATAACGAGCTAAAGCCTCAGCAATAATTTTTGCATTACGTTGCGTTTGTGTCAAGATAACTTATCCTTAAATATAGTTGTACGCGAGTGATGCTTTGGTGATTTCAATGACGACAAAGTAAATGATGGTAAACGTTTAATACTAAAACGTTCATGTTGCCATGCCATTTGTGGTTCGGCTAAATTAATTTTTTTGTGAACACCTTCAGTAGTTATGTTACTATATTTGCTCGATACATTTTTTAAATGCTTAAAAAATGTATTCATTGGCGTATTTTCTTTTAATGGTTTCGAAACATGCATGTAAAGATTATTGCTTTCAGAATTTATAGACTGAGTAATGGAATCTAAACATAAAACAAACTCGACATTCTGAAAATAGAACAAATAAAAATTAGATTCAAGAAAAATTTAAATTACGATCAACCCAACAGTTTATTAAAAATGGTGTTGCTACGTAGATGTTTAAAACCTATTATCTAATTGTATAGAATTATGAAATGATAAATAACCTACCTGTAGTTGAACATTTTCGTCGAGCCATTTCTTAACACCTTGATAGTTTAACAATGGACCCGATTCAGTTATCAAAAATAGAATACGATATTTAAGAGCCGCATTCGAAGTATTGTGTAATTTGCTAAACATGTCTGCTAGAGTCAGTAAAACTGCTGCATCAGCATTTAAAGGATATTCGTTATACAATCCGAAAGTATTTAGGTGGGCGGCTACAATTATCATTGGTAATTTGCTGTTTGTATCCGTAGTACCATCGGCAAATTTCGTAACCTTCGTAGGTGCTAATTCACCCTGAATAATAGGAATTTTACTGTTCTTGTTATTTGCATGTCTGGCCCCAGACACAATGATTTGATAACCATTTGCAGATATGGAACTAAATACTTCACTTAAAGCCGACTCGCGTTGCTTTAATTGAGTTTTAGATGAGCTAGATTGTTCTATCCGCTTTTTAGAAGAAGTTCTTGTTATGTCAGCTTATATTTATCATTTTGTATTTACTATTTTTAATGAATACTTACTTCTTTTTCTTCACTGCTTATTGACGCAACATCTTTTGGTAAAAGTAGTACTAAACCACCAGCCTTTTGACGAATTTCTCTAAATTGATCAACTGTCATATCTTGAAATCTACAAAAAAGAAATAAATATTCTTTATTAAATTTCGTTCGTTTCTTTCATTTTTTTCGTATAAAAATGTGTCCTCTAACTCTAAAATTGGAGTAGAGAACAATTGAGTTAATGAAATTTAAGTATTAAAAATTCCGCCTTCCCATTTCAGAAGATCTCGCAACGCTGAGTTGAATTCTTTTACAAATTCAATAAAAAACATTTAAGTTAGTTATTTATTAACAAAAACTGAACAGTTTATTTATTAAAACCATGAAGTATATAATTTATTAATACTTGTGTAATAAACAATATAAAGTGTGTTATAAAAAGTTGTGTTTGGTACTGCCTAATTAAAAACTAAAGCCGATATTATACGTTCTGTTTTTTAGACTAAGTCGGCAACGGCATTTTGCCTCATTTTGTTGTTTGAAAACGTATTATAAAGATAATAATGAGTTAACACTGGAAAACAATAATTTTAAAAAAATGATAACGACTTGGCTTTGGTATATTTCAATAGCGTTATTTTAGCTACAACAGTATCAGAGCTAAAATTATATGGTGGAAGTAACGATATCATACGTTTTATTTAAAAATAAACACATGAGTATATTTACATAATGGTGTGGGGTATAATATAATCGGTGTTTGTAAAATAATAATTTTAACTTTTTTAAAAAGCCAAGCCGAAATTCAGCCGCCGCCAAAATTTTGGCTCGGCTTGTTTCTCTGTCTGCAATATATACAAGTGAATAGTTGATAACTTATTCGGAAGTAGACCTTATATGGAAGCTATGACCAATAATGGACCGATCCGGAAAAATTTAGTGAAATAATTAATGTGTAAATGAAACAAATTTATAATTCATTGAATATATGCGCTATGACTAATAATAGACCGATCTGGAAAAAATTTAGTAGAATAAATTATGTGTATATAAAACATATTCAGGTCGAATTTTATCCAGATTAATTTAAAATTCAATGAAATATGTTCGTTAAAGTGATTTTCGAAAGTGGACCTTATAAGGGGGATATGACCAATTGTGGACCGATACAAATCTTCATTGGTAGTATGATTTCTTTTAGTATTCTATTTATATGTACAAAATTGTGTATTTATACTGATGTCTTTGAGGGAGTTATTAACTATAAACTAACTTTCGGGAATATGTACCTTTTTATGGGGGCTATAAGAAATTTTTAATAAATTGTCATGATACCTGCCAGAAAAAACGTGGGACAAAATTCATCGAATTATCTTTTGTATTTTCTGAGAAAAATGCTGAAGAATTACGAAAATAACGTAATTTTTTCAAGGTTATCCGAAACTTTTACTCATAACTTTTTACGCTGTGAACTGATTTTGCTGATTTTTAATAACAAACTGCTTGGGATAACAATAAATATTTTCGGTGAGTTTGGTTGATATCCTTCGCTTAGTTTAAGCGTGAGCGTGTTTTACACAGACAGACGGACATAGCTAAACAGTTAAAGGATCCCTTCTAGATCAATCTTCGGAAATTTATATAGGCGTGATTGACATACAAACAAATAAACAAACTTACAAAGGAATTTATAATATATATTAGGATATACATATATACATATACAGTGAATCAACTAACTTTTTTGCCCACCAATTTTTAAGAGAATTTTGTTTTTTGTTCATAAATTAAGTTCCAATAAGCAGGTAAAAAGTCAATTTATGTTTTCCAAATAAAAATAAATATTGTTAAGAATGGGAAAACCGTGAAAAAAAATAATTTTTGGTGCAATTGTTGTTGCATTTGACTGCTTTTCATCAGAATTTGCTGAACAATAAAGTATTTTGCATTTTTAGAATTCCATTTAATTTCGTTGGGGTTTTCAAATTATGCTTTTTAGAATATATTGTTTTATTGTTAAAAGGACACCTTTTAACTGTTTTTCAATTGTAATCTTTAACAATTAAAGTTATTTGCGTTAAAAATGTTTAAAGGAAAATAATGAGTCAATTCCTAGTAAAAAATCTATTTAGTTTTTAGAACAATCGTAAATAAATGAAATACAATTATGAAATGTTTATTAATATCATTATAAAATATAAAGTAAAGTAATTGATGAAATAAATAAAGGAATTATCAGAAAAACACACTGAGTGCTCTTTCAAAATCTTTAACTACCACAGGGGAGCGACTTGTATTCAAGGAAAACCATTGAACTCCTCATTTATTTCTTAACTTTCCAAATCCAAATATGCTGTATTTTATTCATAAAATAAATCATTCAAAATATGAGATATAAAATTAAGATTTCCCAATACTTAGAGAGGATAGGTACATAGTGTTAGCTTTATTGAATAAGAATCAATATTATAAAATTATAAATAAAATTCACATAGTATTCTTCAAATAGATGGGATTTCCCTAAGGTAGTTTTTGTTTAGCAATACAAAATGACTGAAAACCCAGGTTATTATACCCTTCACATTCGTAAGAAGGGTATATACATATAAGTTTGTAATTCTGTTTGTAATTTCTATAATATAATTTTCCGACCCTATAAAGTATATATATTCTGGATCCTTATAGATAGCGGAGTCGATTAAGCCATGTCTGTCTGTCTGTTGAAATCAGTTTTTAGAAGACCCCAGATATCGGCGAGATCCGAATCTTCAATAATTCTGTTAGACATGCTTTCGAGAATATCGCTATTTAAAATCAGCAAAATCGGTCGGTAAATAACGGAGATATGAGCAAAAATCCGAGACAACCTCTGATAATTTCATCAAAAAATGTCATATTTTTTTCATGCTTTGTAAAATAAGCAACAACAGCACTGTATATTGGAAAAAGATGTACACGTGTGTGTAGATGTATTTGGTTTTATTCAGCTGTGTATTTTGCTTTGTATGTTTCAATGCTGTTGGCGTCATTGAGTTACCCAGCAAAAAAATTTTAAGTTGTTCAAGAAGAAGGGATAGGTTCATGATTTCTTTTGTACGTATTCTTGTAAATGCATTTTATATACAGCGTCTCTCATAAGTATTCAAATTTAGGTATAATATAAAAAGAAACTAAATTTAATAACATATTTTGTATGAAAAATTAATAAATTAATTTCTTAAATTCTCTAGACAGTCCTTAGCTTTGATATCACGCTTTTTAAAACTTTAAAAATTCACATTTACTTAAATTAATTTAGCTTTATTTAAAAATAGTCCATAAAATTACCTCACATACGAATTTTTTCTGTATTTCATATTTGACTATATTATACGAAACACAAAAATTAGAATCGAATGTTTATTTTGCTAAAAATTGTTTTAAGGGGTAACTATCAACCGAATGGTTATATTTTTGGACCATTTGGTCCACAATTTTGGGGCATTTGTACCATCTTTTCATATAATATCATTAAAATTACGATTTTTGACCATATTTGCCATTTTTTTTCTCTTTTTCCAGAGATAAAACCAATATTTAATATTTGGATTTAATAGATTCTTTCAGATATCTAAAAATAATAATCTTTGTTATAAGGATTTGTTTTTAAACATTCCATTATATATTTTTGTATCGTTCTTCTGTTT
Source organism: Lucilia cuprina (assembly GCF_022045245.1). NCBI lineage: Eukaryota > Metazoa > Arthropoda > Insecta > Diptera > Calliphoridae > Lucilia > Lucilia cuprina. Next base: position 6,691,918 of record NC_060949.1, read on the forward strand.
CTAATTGAATTATCTGGATCTTAAGTCCCTTTTCGTACCACTAGGATCGATATTTTCCAACAAAGTTGGCTAGTATATATAATTGTAGATATTAGCATTAATATATTTAAAATTTTCAAGACATCGTAGCGGTGTACAACTCCAAAACATGCCTTAACAAAACGTCATCCTATACAGTAGATTTTAGTTTTTACTACTCATAACATTCACGATTATGTTGCCCATTACAACAACACTGTATGTAAAAAAAATTTGGGCTTATTTTGATCATAGTAGATAATATTTAAACAGATATCAATATTTTTGAGTTAGACCATAATGATATGGTGGCATTCAGCCTAGAGGCCATTGGTTATAAAAAGAATGATTCCACTTTATTGAATGGCGTTTCTTCGAGGCATGCTTTGGAGTTATGAATTTCCAAAATATATTGAAAATTTAAAATGTATAACAGCTGATATCTGAAACAATATATAGAAGACAAGTTTCCCCGAAAATTTTTGACCCTTGTATTATAAAAATGGACTTGAGTTCCAATAAATTGAATTAGCGATAGAAGAATGATTCCAATAATATATCTTGGAACGTTTAAATACAGATTATTGTAATAAAAAATATTATTTTTAGATACCTCAAGGGGTATATTAAATCCTAATAACAAATTTTGGTTTTATCTCTGGGAAAAAGGAGAAAAAATGCAAATATTGCCAAAAACATAACATAACACTAAAAACAATTATGTATTTAAATATTAAAAATTAATTCTTAATACTTTCAGTAATTTGCATGAGAATCATCGAATGTTCATTGGTTATAAGCATTCATTTTAATGACGTGCTATTATTCCAAATACGAACCCATGCACGCCAATGACACGCTAATGTTAATATCATGCATGTTTCCCCTAAATATGAACCAGTTCATTATCAGTTGAACCCATGCATTTAATACTTTTTTTGCACGTCTTTTTTTGCTGGGTATGTATTTTGTTTTTGTGAATTCTATTCGTATATTTGGATGTAGGTTCGTTTTATTGCGTTGTTTATTTTGTTTTTCTGTGTTTTTCGTTATGTATGTTTAGATGTCCGTTGGTTTAGATGCCTTGTATATTTTGTTTTTTATTTCGTTTAGCGTTGTTGTTGTTCATTTTGTTTAGCTTTTGGTGTAATAACAACGTAGTCGGGAAAAAATTTAAAATTTATAAAACTAAGATGTTTAAAATACACTATGGTGAAGGGTATATAAGATTCGGCACAACCGAATATAGCACTCTTACTTGTTTTTTTATAATATATAGTTTTGCAATTCTCAACAAAAGTATTATTTGATTTTTTTTGATCAAGTTACCTTTGAAAAACATGTCAGTTATTATGTGTAATGTCAATTATATTAATTTTTTTGTTAATCTGATTAAAATGAGTGACCAGAAAAAAGTGCGTACTGAAATTATTAAATATTTTCAACTAAACCCAACTTGGTCTTACAAAAAGTTGGCCAAGCATACAAAGGTCTGCAGTCAAACTGTTTCCAATGTTATTAAACAGTACCGGGAGAACTTGTCAGTTGATAGAAAACCTGGTTCAGGTAGAAGGAATGGTGCACATGATGTTTCTAAAGCCAAAAAAATAGAACGCATTTTCAAAAGGGCTCCCAACACATCCGGTAGGAAAGCAGCTCGGTTAGCTCAGTGCTCGGACTATTTGGTACGAAAAGTTAAAGCTAATGCAGGTTTAAAAACATACAAGGCTCAAAAAGTTCCTGACAGGAACGCTGCTAAAAATTTAGAGGCAAAAACAGAGCACGGAAATTGAAGTCAAGTTTTATAAAAAAATATTCTTGCTGGATAATGGATGACGAAACGTATGTTCTGGCAGATTTTTCGCAACTTCCAGGTCAAAAGTTTTATATTGCTGATGCTCGAGGGAATGTTGAAGAAAAGTTTAGGACCCAAAAGCACACAAAATTTCCCAGAAAGTTCTTGTTATGGCAAGCAATATGCAGTTGCGGCAAAAGAAGCCAATCATTTGTTACAACTGGCTCTATAAATACCGACATTTACATCAAGGAATGCTTACAAAAAATGCTGCTTCCATTCATAAGACTTCATAATGTGTCCACTTATTTTTGGCCTGACTTGGTATCCTGTCACTATGGTAAACAAGCCCTTGAGTGGTACAAGAACAATAATGTGGTATTTGTACCAAGAGAGGCAAATCCTCCAAACTGCCCGGAGCTAAGGCCAGTGGAGAGATATTGGGCTCTTGTTAAAAGAGAATTGAAGAGTACAAAAAAGGTGTCCAAAAGTGTGGTAGATTTTAAACGGAGATGGACTACATGTTCGAGCAAAGTGACAGAAAGCACTATCAAAACGTTAATGGAAGGGTTTCCGAAAAGGGTTCAAAATTTCATCACTAGTGATTAAAACTATAAAAATATTTTTTTTTTTTTGTAAATTGTAATAATAATTGGAATCAAATAAAAAAAAATGAAGCTGTAAGTTTAGTGGTTTCTTTTTTATAAACATATATGTATGTTAAGAATTTTTCGATCTCACTCCTTACTATTTGAAGTAATCAACTGCTACCATGGTAAAAATATTAATATCAATTCTCTCTTTTTGTCGCCATATTAACCATCTGACGTTTGCTGGTATTTTAATAAATTGAGCTACCACATTTACTTTGAAAATTCCATTTTTTTTTGTTTATTTTTTAATCAAAATCAAAAATAAAATTCAATTTAAACTAGACTAAAAATCAAAATGTACAAATGAAATAAAAAATTCAATAAAAGTTTAAATAAATGTACAAAAAATTCAATCAAAACTATAAACTTCCTGTTAAGTCCTATATCAATTATAATGTCTGTTGCTGTCGTATCAAGCAATTGCAATTAGTGCTCCATCCGGTCCAAGAATACACGATTTTCTTCAAGTGAAAAAATTTAAAAAATATAAAAGGCCTTAGAGATAGAACTTGTTGTCAAGGCTACCTAGATACATATAGGACTGGGTAAACGCAATCCAATGATTCTGATAGGCTTGCTAACGGGTAGTAATTAGAGGCATCGAGCATATAATTTGCCACTATCCTAAGACACAGATTATGTTGAAATGGCTGGGGAATAGGTTCTATAACAAACATGCAGTCAACTGCATTTATCATTCGATTGGAGATTATCTCACGTTTCTTCAATTAGGGAATTGACTCGGTAAATCTTCTGTGTTAAAACGCAATGAGAATGCACAAGTTTCAATTCATCATTCCTTTTTATATATTTTATATCATTCTTGTTTTCTTTTAGTGTTCTTGTTTCTCTGTCTTTGGATCCTCAGTCTCTTTGAAGGGAATTGGATGTTGTCCTTTTTATGGCACATAAACCTTCTTATACTAAACCTAAGGACACAATTATACATGCAATTTAAATAACAAACTAAAACAATTCCTTTAAATGCAAAAGTAGTTTTTTTTTCCTACATAGTTGCATAAAAACGTACATAAAATTTTAGGAAAAATATAAAACGTTTAAATTTATTCTTTCAAAGATTTTTTAATCCTTTTATTGCACATTTGATCTGTAAACATTTAATAAATAGATTTTTAAATTTGTTTATTCTCATGTTTGCAAAACATTATGATTATTTTATATTTATGACCCATTTTCAATACCAATATTTACAACTTCGTTTTTTTCTAGTTTTATTAAAAAGGAACAAAAAAAAAAACTAAATTTGTGGAAATTTTTATTAAAATAAAATAATTTATATAAAGAAAATAAAAAAAAGGCAAATATTATTGACCAACCGTCACAGCTAGAAATATGAAATTAAGTATGTAGAGCCCGGATTAGACGAGAACAAATCAATGGAGATTTTTTGGTACTTTTTCGTTCCGCAAAAGGTACTTTTTGAATTTTCTATAATATTGAACCTAGAAACAAGAAATTAAGTATGTACAGTAGCAATTAGATGAAACCCGGAATACGTGAACTTTTTTGTACTTTCTTGGTTTTTTAAAGGTACTTTTGGATTTTTTCTAATATTGAACCTAGAAATATGAAATTAAGAATGTAGAGTCTGGTGAAACCCATAAAAAAGAACTTTTTGGTACTTCTTTGTTTTTTAAAAGTTCCCTTTTTGAATTTTCTATATTATTGAACCTAGAAATATAAAATTGGGTATGTAGGTGAGAAACCATAAAAGGGATCTTTCGGGGTTCTCTTCGTTTCTCAAAATTTTCTCCAATATTGAATCTAGAAAAATTTAAGCATGTTGATCCCGAATAAAGTGATGTAAAAGAGAACTTTTTGGTACTGACTGTTTTTTTAACACACCATGGTGAAGGGTATATAAGATTTGGCACAGCCGAATATGAAACTCTTACTTCTTTTTAAGTGAAATTGTGTTTAAGATAGATTTACACCAACATCTTCATTCTTTCTGATTTCAGTGATGAAGACACCGTAGCAGCCACATGGGAGACCAGTGTAGGTGCTATATTGGTCATCTCGGCGTACATGGCTCACGATCACAGCGACCAGCCACCGAACAACCTGGTCTGCAGATCCATAGAGATGGCAAACTCAAAAAGCATGCCGATCATTATGGGAGCTGATGCCAACGCCCATCACACTGTCTGGGGAAGCTCAGACATAAACGCTAGAGGTGAGTCAATCTTTAACTTCATTCTAAGCAATAATCCTGATATTTTAAACTTAGGATCCGAACCGACCTTTATTGTTTCAAACAGAAGGGAAGTTCTTGATATTACGCTGGTTAGTTCTATGGATCATGATAGGATAAGAGGATGGAGAGTCCCAAGTGACTGCTCTTTCTCTGACCATCAGTACATCGATTTTGAAATCGTAGTTGACAAAGTGGCCCCAAAGCCCTTTATAAACAGGAGACGAACAGATTGGGAAATGC
>NC_060949.1:6696941-6698084 GCF_022045245.1 Lucilia cuprina
TGATATTATATGAAAAGATGGTACAAATGCCCCAAAATTGTGGACCAAATGGTCAAAAAATATATCCATTCGGTTGATAGTTACCCCTTAAAACAATTTTTAGCAAAATATACAGTGCTGTTGTTGCTTATTTTACAAAGCATGAACAAAATATGACATTTTTTGATGAAATTATCAGAGGTTGTCTCGGATTTTTGCTCATATCTCCGTTATTTACCGACCGATTTTGCTGATTTTAAATAGCGATATTCTCGAAAGCATGTCTAACAGAATTATTGAACTGATTTCAACAGACAGACATGGCTTAATCGACTCCGCTATCTATAAGGATCCAGAATATGTATACTATATACAAACGGAATGACAAACTTATATATACCCTTCTTACGAATGTGAAGGGTATAATAATCTGGGTTTTCAGTCATTTTGTATTGCTGAACAAAAACTACCTTAGGGAAATCCCATCTATTTGAAGAATACTATGTGAATTTTATTTATAATTTTATAATATTGATTCATATTCAATAAAGCTAACACTATGTACCATCCTATCCTCTCTAAGTATTGGGAAATCTTAATTTTATATCTCATATTTTGAATGATTTATTTTATGAATAAAATACAGCATATTTGGATTTGGAAAGTTATTCTCTATTTTGGTATTAGTTGAAAAATATTCCTTTTGTGGACTTTAGGTGATGATAAATATCTAAATTATGTATTTTTCGTGTACCGCACGACAGTGCAATTTATATTGGTTCCAAGCTACCTAAGGTCTGTTTAGAGGATAACATATTAACATAATGTTTTTCCTAGTTCGTATATGGACTTTGGAGAAAATAAATGAGGAGTTCAATGGTTTTCCTTGAATACAAGTCGCTCCCCTGTGGTAGTTAAAGATTTTGAAAGAGCACTCAGTGTGTTTTTCTGATAATTCCTTCATTTATTTCATCAATTACTTTACTTTATATTTTATAATGATATTAATAAACATTTCATAATTGTATTTCATTTATTTACGATTGTTCTAAAAACTAAGGAGTGAGATCGAAAAATTCTTAACACACGTTTTTCATTACATTTTTTAACCAAAGTATTATTTGATTTTTTTTTTGATCAAGTTACCTTTGAAAAACATGTCAG
>NC_060949.1:6698184-6706322 GCF_022045245.1 Lucilia cuprina
CGTATTGTGCAGAGATAGCCATTAAGAAACGAATGGAGCTCATTCTGGCGACTGGTGCAAACGTTTCATTATTGTCGATACCGGGATGCTGAGTGAAATCCTTTGCGACGAGTCTGGCCTTTCTACATTCCACTGTGCCATCAATTTTGCATTTTGTACGTAGTGCCCACTTTGATTTGACAACTTTTCTGCCAACTGGTCTTTCAACTATTTTCCAAGTTTCATTTTTCAATAAAGTGTTATACTTTTTCAGCATTGCATTACGCCATTCTTCAGCTTCGGGGCTAATGAGTGCATCGATGCTAGTTTTTGGATCGGTAGGCTGAATTAAATTCGCCGATTGGTACTCCTCGTCGTCAGAGCCATTGAAACCTAGAAAATCATCCGAATCGTCAGCGCTGTCATTTGCAGTTGTATCTTCTGTAACTGTATTATGTATCTTCTTTGGTCTGCCCCTCTTTCCAGTAAGCACCTTCTTGGGACGACCGCGATTCTTCTGTTTGGTAACTTTGCCGTCGTTTTCGATCTTCTTACTGTCATTGACCATATCAGAATCCCCATATTTCATTTGTTGTTGAATTGAAGTGCTCGGTGGCTCTGAATTTTCCTGAGAACTTTCGTCGAAGTGGAGCTCAATATGATCTGGCATGAATTCCTCAAATTGAGGGTCCCACAATCTATACGCCTTGGATACCTCAGAGTATCCTATAAATACACATTTTATGGATTTAGGTTCAAATTTTCCCTTATCTGGTGTTTTGTCAAGCATGAATGCTGAACAACCGAATTTCTGGAAATATTTGACGACAGGGATTTTATTCATCCATATTTCATATGGAATTCTACCATTTATGCTCTAAGATGGACAACGATTTCTTATATAGTTGGCGGTATTCACAGCTTTGGACATCATATACTGCGTGTCTGAAAAGTCTAGAAAATTCTACTTCCACTACAGCTAGTGATGTAGATGTGACATCTTCGAAGTATCAAGTCACTTATTTGGCATATGTTCAGTGTTTAGGAGATATAAAAGAGAAGACATTCAGATCTGAATCAGTGCAGAAGACGAGTAATGCTCCAACTTTGAATGCAAATCCAGGCAATTCAGATCATAATCTAACCTTACCCCCTTGTGATGTTGAAAATTTTAGAGAGGATTATGTATCTTGTATTAACCAAACTTTTTCTGCGTCAACAAAAAAGGTTTGTAACTTGAAAATTGGTTCTTCTTTAGTTTCTTCTCTTGTACTTGGCCTTTGTATTACCTACTATTTCTGGTAATTTGCCCTCTTGTGTGATCGGACCTGAACACTGTGGGAACTTTGCAAATCTTCACTTAGCAGACCCACACTTTTACACATGTCGACCAGTTGATATTTCGCTGGGAGCGGTTTTAAGGAGTGAGATCGAAAAATTCTTAACATACATATATGTTTATAAAAAAGAAACCACTAAACTTACAGCTTTATTGTTTTTTTATTTGATTCAAATTATTATTACAATTTACAAAAAAAAATATTTTTATAGTTTTAATCACTAGTGATGAAATTTTGAACCCTTTTCGGAAACCCTTCCATTAACGTTTTTATAGCGCTTTCTGTCACTTTGCTCGAACATGTAGTCCATCTCCGTTTAAAATCTACCACACTTTTGGACACCTTTTTTGTACTCTTCAATTCTCTTTTAACAAGAGCCCAATATCTCTCCACTGGCCTTAGCTCCGGGCAGTTTGGAGGATTTGCCTCTCTTGGTACAAATACCACATTATTGTTCTTGTACCACTCAAGGGCTTGTTCACCATAGTGACAGGATGCCAAGTCAGGCCAAAAATAAGTGGACACATTATGAAGTCTTATGAATGGAAGCAGACTTTTTTGTAATCATTCCTTGATGTAAATTTCGGTATTTATAGAGCCCGTTGTAACAAATGATTGGCTTCTTTTGCCGCAACTGCATATTGCTTGCCATACCAAGAACTTTCTGGGAAATTTTGTCTGCTTTTGGGTCCTAAACTTTTCTTCAACATTCCCTCGAGTATCAGCAACATAAAACTTTTGACCTGGAAGTTGCGAAAAATCTGCCAGAATATACGTTTCGTCATCCATTATGCAGCAAGAATATTTTTTTATAAAACTTGACTTCAATTTCCGTGCTCTGTTTTTGGCCTCTAAATTTTTAGCAGCGTTCCTGTCAGGAACTTTTTGAGCCTTGTATGTTTTTAAACCTGCATTAGCTTTAACTTTTCGTACCAAATAGTCCGAGCACTGAGCTAACCGAGCTGCTTTCCTACCGGATGTGTTGGGAGCTCTTTTGAAAATGCGTTCTATTTTTTGGCTTTAGAAACATCATGTGGACCATTCCTTCTACCTGAACTAGGTTTTCTATCAACTGACAAGTTCTCTCGGTACTGTTTAATAACATTGGAAACAGTTTGACGGCAGACCTTTGTATGCTTGGCCAACTTTTTGTAAGACCAAGTTGGGTTTAGTTGAAAATATTTAAAAATTCCAATACGCACTTTTTTCTGGTCACTCATTTTAATCAGATTAACAAAAAAATTAATATAATTGACATTACACATAATAACTGACATGTTTTTCAAAGGTAACTTGATCGAAAAAAAATCAAATAATACTTTGGTTGAAAAATGTAATGAAAAACGTGTGTTAAGAATTTTTCGATCTCACTCCTTATATCCACGTATAATCTTAGGTGAAATCCATCGCAACGTCTTGGGAACATTAGTGGCTCAAGATACTGTTATCGGATTGCTTATTACAGGCTCTATTCCAGAACCAACAGTTCAAGTGTTTTCTACAAGGATAGAGGTTTCGCCTGAAGATAGTCTTAATCGAAATCTTATTCGATTTTGGGAACTGGAGGAACCACCTTGACCCCTTTCGACAAATTTTGTGAGGAAAACTATAGGAGTACTGCGCGCCGCGACTTCGAAGGCTTTTTTGTAGTGACGCTACCCTTTAAGTCGGAATTTCCTCATTCTATTAGTTTAGGCTCTTCAAGACAGAATATGATTGCACAATTCTTGAGAAATGACTCCTTCTCTTTTAAGGAAACCGGCTTTATATGATAGCGTAGTTGAGGAATAACTCACTCTTGGTCATATAGGTAACCAAATTCCACTTTCTTGTTATTTACCCCATCACCCAGTATTTAAGCCTGATAGTCAAACGACCAAATTACGGGTCGTATTTAATACGTCCAATATAACATCCAACGGGAATAGTTTGAACGATTGTTTTTATGTTGGACCAACATTACAATCTGATTTAGTTCTCTTAATTCTGCGATGGAGATTATTTAGATTTGTGTTCAATTGTGATATAACACAAATGTGCAGGCAAATCAGGCTACTAGCGTTTAACGCAAGTGTATGTACAGGAGCATTAACAGGTGCTCGAGTTTTTAGTGGATTCCAAACTCTTAACTTTTGTTGAATCAAGTAGTTCGAAAACTCTGGGTATTCATTGGAACGACCAGTTGGATTCATTTTATTTTAGAGTCGAACCAATTGCCAGTCGTCTTCATTACACAAAGCGGGATGTTTTGTCTACCATAGCTAGATTTTTGACCCCGTGGGATGGTTTGGCCCTGTTATCATATCGGCAAAAATGATCATGCAAACTATTTGGCGGGATCAGATAGATTGGAACGACTTTTTGCTTGCATCGACCGAATGTGAATGGAGAAAATTTGTGTCTCTTTACACTGAGGTTAATAATATTAGAATACCTAGATGGGTTCATTTCGCTCCTGGCTTCTCAACTGAACTCCACACCTTTTCAGATGCTTCAGAGAATGCATACGTAGAGGGGGCAGGTCAGATTTATACACACTTACTTTCATGTAAGACTAAAGTTGCTCCCATAACGACTATTTCACTACCCCGCCTAGAACTTTGTGGTGCTGTATTAGCTTCTGAACTTTTGAAGACTATAGTGGCCGAAATTATATACCTTGTGGAAGGTTATATTGTTGGACAGACTCGACGATTGTGCTTTGTTTGTTAAAGAAACCCCCTAGTAGTTGGACTACATTTGTGGTACCATGTGAAGTCAGAAGAAAACCCGGCAGATGTGGGAAGTCGCGGTGTTTATTCTTTTGAACTGTCACAGAGTGATTTATGGTGGCATAGACCCAGTTCGCTTAAAATGCCCAAGACTAGTTGGAACAATCAGAACCTTGATCAAGTAGATACCGAAGTAGAAAGCAGAACTGTCAGAACGCATGCATCGTTTTTTACAAATGTTTTAGACATATTTTCGTCTCTTGATAGAGCTCTAAGGGTTATATCGTACATTTTCCGGTTCTTTTTTAGAACTCACCCTAGTCAGAGAAATCGATATATTTCCAACTACTATTATATCAAGGGATGAGATTGGAAAAGTTAAAATACGTTTGGCGATTTTAGCTCAGATTTTAGCTCATCGAAAAGTTCATTGTTGACTCTTAATCATTGCTTAGAAGAAAATATGGCAATTCGAGTAAATGGTCGTTTAGAGAAATCTCCTTCGTTGTCCTATACGGAAAGGAACCCCATTATTCTTCCTTATTCGTGTCGATTTACATTGCTCTTGGCAGAGTTCATCCATGTTATTACGATACATGGTGGAAATCCACTCATGATAAGAAATATTCGTATCGAGTATTGGATTCCTCGGCTTAAATTTCTTGTTAAAACCATCATAAATCGCTGTAAACGTTGTATATTGGACAGGAAACATTCATGCAGTCAAATAATGGCGGTTTTACCACCTGAGAGGACGACGATAGTACGACCATTCACTAACACTGGAGTGGATATTGCTGCACCATTTGATATACGAATTTTAACTGGTCGATCTTGTCGAATAACTAAGGCATATGTGTGTATTTTCGTTTGCTTCTCTACTAAAGCGGTTCATCTAGTGACAACATCGGATTTGACAAGGGATGCATTTTTAGCAGCATTTCATCGGTTTATTTCGCGTCGTGGTTGTCCATCGACCATGTTCTCAGATAATGGTACAAATTTTTTTGGAGCCTCTAGGGAAATTGAAAAGGATTATAGGACTTTTCTAAAGGAATGTCAGGCTCGTAAGTGTTCTACATTTGGTACTCAATGTTTATCATGGCGATTTATTCCAGCGGCAGCTCCTCACATGGGTGGTTTATGGGAAGCTGCCGTGAAAATTTTTAAACGTCATTTTCGTTGGGAAGTACAGTCCGTAAAATATACATTTGAAGAATTATGCACAATACTGGCACGAATTGAAGCCTGTTTAAATTCCCGTCCTTATTTAATCGGCTGTCCCATTTTATCCCCACCTGAACTTTCTATTTATGAATCTCCTATTAGCTTAGTTAATCGATATCGTAAAGTGAAAGCCTTTACTCACCAATTCTATCGCCGATGGAAGGAAGAGTATTTGTCTAATTTGCACAACCGATATAAGTGGAAATCGCCGGATCGTGATATTTCGATAAATGATCTGGTCGTTATACACCAAGAGCAAATGTTACCTACGTCTTGAAAGTTAGGACGGGTTGTTAAACTTTACCCCGATAATGATCATCATGTTCGTGTCGCGGATCTACTTACCGAAAACGGGATTGTTAAACGACCAATCACGAAACTAGTCGTTTTGACTACTTAGTTGAATTCAAATTTTCTAATATTTTATTAACCTTCATTGTTTCTTAGTAAAAAACCTTTTTGAAGATGCTCTTGGTGTATAATATAATGATGTATAATATAATGAAGCAGTGGAGGTACCTGATCCAGCTCCAGTCTAAAAATGGATTGAGGCAACAAAGGCAATCCTTGTCGAAACAATAACGTCTCCGGTTGCGTCATCAGTTCCGGTTGAAAATCCTCAAGAAACCACTGCTGATATTCCACAATCTACGTCCAACTCAGCCAATAGAAAACACGAGCTCGAATGTCGCGAAGAATCCAATAGAACAAAGAAGGGAAAAATCGCCAAGAGTCTGTAGCCTGTGTTCGAAAAGTCACCCTTTTGAGGGGATGCCAGCTAAGCTAAAACATGAAGGTAGACTTCGCCATGTTCTCGTCTTTGGATGTTGATCTCGATGCCTGAATCGGAACCATATAACTAAAGACTGTAAGAGCACTGCAAAGTGTCGGCATTGCAAGAGTGAGCATATTACCCTTCTGCATTCACCTAGCATAAACAGAAATCAGTCGAGAACTATACCACGCGTCTCAAGAGTCGATTCATGATTGTGCAAAAAAAATTAGTATTTCGGCAAAGGTTTCGGACATGTGTAGAATCAAAACGCCTATCGAAGATGTGTACGAAAAAATGCAGCTCGCTGACCCCACCTCTTATAGATCGGTACAAGTAGCTCTTGTATTAGGTCCGGAAGTCAGTTCCCAGGAGAAAAAGAGAAAATTAAATATATTAAAAATGAATTACTTACTTATATATGTATTAATAAATTATTTATCACCTAAGTTTGTTGCAATCTGCTTAGTTCTTGCAAGGCGGGCTGCAATGTTTAATTGAACTTCGAGTTGTTGTTTTGATTTCATCTTTTTTACTTTTTAATGCTAAAGATCATGATATATACTTCTTATATTATATAAGATTTATTATTTTGTTAAATTTTTAATAAAAAATTTATTTTTATTTGAAAACTCTATAATGTTTAACCAACTTTACGATTACGTAAAATAAAAATCTGTAATCAATTTAATTTATTATCAAAAATAGATTTTTATCTAAAGCGTAAAATCGGTTGTAGATCCGTATATAATACTCCCAACAATTCTTATTTCAAAACCTGTAATCGGCTGTATATATTCAAAAAATAACTATTTGAAAACAGAATCGGATGTACAATCGAGAAAATATCATATGAACATTTTTTATCAAAATTATATTGTAGTGGATCCATATATAAGACTCCCATTACTTATATTTTCTACCGGAAAACTATTTTTATTTCAAAACCTGTAATCTGCTGTGTATCAGAAAATAACTCTTCTAAATCAGAATGTAGTTTCCTACAATAAAAATTTCCTAAATGATATATTCATATTACATTTTCACAAAAATTAGAATTTAAATCGGTTGTGTTTCCTTATATAACACTTAAATCTGTTAAGAAAACCATTCGTATCTCCCCTTAAAATTTCCATTTATACAACTCTTTAAAAATTTGCTTTAAATAACTCTCAATTCGAGAAAACAATAAAGATGAGCAATCACTAATATTTTCCATACAAATCGAGTTTTATATCAAAAATATAAAATAAAAATTTATTGTTAAATCGAGATAACAATAAAAATCTATGATAAGTTAATTATATCATGAAAAAATTATCTTGATATAAATTCGGTTGCCATTTTTTAAATTCAGCTCAAATCTAAAAAAAACCATGAAGATAAATAGGTAGCCCTCTCAAATGATGCATATAAAGCATTGTTCATATAAAATTTGGATGAATTCTTTTTATACTTTTAGAAAATTATCCACCAAAAATTCTGCACAACTTTTTCTGTATGTGTACTGAATAACTCCAGTACAAATTTTTATTTACCATTAACAAATTCCGACATTTTTAATTGGAGGAAGATTTGGATATTTTAATAAATAAAAATATATGTATACCTATATTTTTAAACATTCTTTTGTATAAATAGATGTATTTGAGAAACAAAGATGAGACAAAAACGGTGGTTTTACTCTCTAATGAACAACTCAAAATTGTTTGTCGAATTAAAAGTTGTTTTGTTTTCTCTGTCAAAATTCAAGGACTCTTTGTTCTTTTTTAAGATTTTTGAAATCTTGCAATGAGCCCAAATTTTTCATGATTTTGTCCAGAATTTTTCAAAATCGTTTCAGAGTTTCTTCAATTGCATGTAATTTTTCAAATAGCAAGAAAATCGTTGAAATTTTGTATCGTTAATGGTACGTATTTTTGTAGTTAATAAAATGCCCTGAAGCCTTTCGCCTTTTTACACCAGGGGCACTACGATTCGAAGTTAAGTGTGACCAAATTTAAACTGAAGAGTTCTTAAAACGTGGAAAAATTAAAACAACTACTCCAAACCCACACCTGAAGTTAAGGAGCCAATAGAAAATTAAAACATTACAAAACACATACGCTT
>NC_060949.1:6706422-6709640 GCF_022045245.1 Lucilia cuprina
GACGACACATTAAGTTCAGTTTAGCTGCAGTAGGCGAAAAATGGTCGTTTAGATAAACACAACTATCCACATCTCCACCCACAACATCACAGACGTTTAGCAAACGAGTTTTGAAATACTCTTTCATTAAACCATCCCTTAGACGTACGCTATTAAATTTTACAAGCATAGCCTTTCGATTGTGCATATAGCAAACATGATTAATATCGTTACGAGAAACATTAACACCATAATGTGAACAAATTTTAATCACAACAGCCAATAAATCTTCCAAGCCTGCAGGTAAACCAACAACAACTATATCAGCACGGTTGAGTCGTTTATGAAGTACATTATTTTCATCTTCAAGAGCAGCAATTTTGGAACTAGTTGACACATCTACCTGTCTTATAAGCTTGCTACAACTGATAATATCAGATTGAAGCTCTTTACGATAGGATGACATCTCCAGTTTAAAATCGTATACGGCTTCGGTGAACGATCTCTTAAGATTATCAAAATCATCCTCCTTTCTTTGCATATAACTTTCAATTTTCCTGTCAATGCCAACATTTTCATCTCGTAGCCTCTTTTCCATCTCATGTAACCCTAATGTAGGATTAGAACCACATTTGTCACACATGAAAACAATTGACTTTATTTCCTTCAATACTTTCAGTGTATCTTGACACAGTGGACATGGAACCATAAATTGCATGACTTGCACAGGACACTTGTACTAGTCTTTGCAATGACAAGTGTACAAGATCCACATTTATACGTTTTGCTAGATGGCATTTTATTAATATATAAAAAATCTGTGTATAAAATGGCAGCAAAAGTATGTAAAAGCAATGTCAAACAACAACAAAATATAAATGTAAAACAACTAATAACAGCAGCAGCAACTTATCAGAATATTTATTTATTGAGTTAAACTCAGCCAAACTCTTATTTACTCAAATATGTAGTTGAACAATTCCAGTTAACGCAGCAAATAATTAAGTAAATTAATTAAATAAAAATACTATTAAATTTTATTTTAAGAAGAAAATAAAGACCAGCTGCAAAAAATACGTCTACTCAGGCAGGGTTGCCATATTAAATATTTATTTTAATATATCTATTTTAATATATATCTATTTATTATTATTTATTATTAAGTTTCATCATTCAGTTTATATCTGTTTCATTCGGCTTAATATATTGCGAATGAACTATTCAGTTATATTTGTTTTATTCGGCTTAAGATATAGCTAATGAATTATTAAGTTTAAATATGTTTCATTCGGCTTAAGATATTAAGGATGAATTATTCAGTTTATATTGCTTCATTCGGCTTAAGATATTGCGAATGCATTAAGCTTTAGATATTGCAAGGTGAGCAATAATGTTTAATAGAACCTTTTTATAACTCTTTTTATCGTGATACTCTTGTATGTTATATAGAACAGATTTATTTAATGATTAAATATTCGGCAGGTTCTTAGCTTTACTCCTTTTTTTAACACCTTATGTATTTCGGAGATTTTTTATGACAAGTTCTAACGAGTAAAACGTTACCGGTTCAATTGCCTTTTTTCTCTTTTTTAAAGTTATAGTACGTTTAAGATATTAGAACCGAACACTTGTCTTTTCGACGCCTATCTATTAAAATCTCTACAGAAACATGCTATCTGGCATTGATGTTGTTCAGGATAAGAAAAATAGATTAAATAAACTTTAATAGGATATGGAACCCAGTAATAATCCTATTATAATACATTATAGTATAAATTTTTTACATTTTGAGAAATGCCCGGGTTTCTTCGAAAATTAAAAATAATATTTTTCTATCTTTAATGACTATATATTTTTTTTTTAAATAGATGTCAAAATTTAGCTTATAACCATAAAATAATTATTATATTTTTCCGCATTTTGTTTAATACTTAAAGTCAGTTTCTGGACCAACAAGTCCTTTAAACATTTACAAATTGATAGTGAGCTTAAATTAGGAAATTTTGACGATTTTGTAGACGAATTTAAGAAACTATCTTCGAGAGATTATAAGGACCCACTTTCAGGTGTGGGTTTGGATATCGCTGCAGTGGTAGTTTGGGGCAATTCTACTGGAATTTTGGACGCTGATGTTTTATTATCGACCAAGATAGCCTTAGTTGCTTCAATCCATTTCTCCACCGGTGATGGATCCGCTACCTCCATTGCTTCAGCATATTTTTCAGTAAGGACATTTTAAAAAAATCTAGAAGAGCGTTTGGATTTAAAACGTTTCGTGATTGGTCGTTAACAATCCTATTTTTTGTAAGTAGATCCGCTACACGAACATGATGATCATTACCAGGATAAAGTTAAACAACCCGTCCTAACTTTCAAGATGTAGGTGACATTTTCTCCTAGCGTATGACGACCAGAACATTTATCGAAATATCACGATCCGGCGATTTCCACTTATATGGCTTGTGCAAATTAGACAAATACTATTCCTTCCTTCGGCGACAAAATTCGTGAGTAAAGACTTTCACTTTACGATACCGATTAGTTAGTCAGTTAGTTTGAAAGGAGGATGTATACACATCAAATCCGAAGAAATACACCTACGCCTCTATCGGGCCTGTTGTGCGCTCCTTAACCAGTGCTACGGGTGGGAATCGAACCCACCACCTCCGGTCTACCAGACTAGAACACTAACCACTAACCTACCGGAGGCCACCGATACCGATTAACTAAGCTAATAGGATATTCACAAATAAAAGGTTCAGGTGGTGATAAAATGGGACATGGGGTAAAGAACACTAGAATTTAAACAGGCCTCAATTCGTACCAGTATTGTGCATAATTCTTCAAATGTATATTTTACGGACTGTACTTCCCATAAATCACATATGTGAGGAGCTGCCGCACAGTGGTAGAGGAAAAAAAGAGGGAAATAGTTCGTTAACTTCAAATGTATATATTCCCTGCGAACATTTTTAACAGCAGCTTCCCATAAGTCACATATGTGAGCAGCTGCCGCACAGTGGTATAGGAAAAAAGAGGGAAATAGTTCGATAACTTCTAAACCTCCTCTTTGCTTTGCACAAAGAGGAGGTGTTGTCAAGTTTGAATTTGGACCTTATAGGCCAACCAGGGGCACGATAGCGTCCACAAAATAAGAGATATTGAGGTGAAATTTTCCCAAAATATATTTTATTGATCAGAAATGTTTGGTATTGAAAATGGGCAAAATCGGTCAACGA
>NC_060949.1:6709740-6712001 GCF_022045245.1 Lucilia cuprina
TCTCCTTTATTTTTTTTTCTATATCAAATAGATTTTTCACTAAAAGGGATTTTACACTACAATACTTTGTATTCTTATCAGAGTTTCATTGTCTTTAACACAAAATCAATTTTCTCGTCAAAATATATTGAGTAATTTTCATTCTTGTATTATGAAAAAATTTTTTTGTTTCTTTTCGTTTTCAAATGGCTTGTTATGGTGAAAATTAAAATAAAATTTAAATACAGAAGAAAACTATAAATAAATTATGTGTTTTGTAAAATTACATCTTTTGAAGTATTTTCAAAAGCTCTATACATTTAAATTACGGAATGTTTTAGGGTTTCAGATTACAATACATTTTCAAATAATACTTTGTAATAATACAAAAGTATATAGTGTAGAGCTCCCTTATGAACTTAATAATGGGATTTTGTATAGATAATTGTTATTTGTTCTACAAGTACATTGGTTTTGCTAATGAATAATTATAGTTCCTATTCTAGTTACTTTATATCTATTTCTAGATCTCATATTTGCTTTAGACCGTCTTTTAGCCAATTTAATGTATTTAGGAATGTTTAATACTTTATTGTTAATAATTTTTAATCATAATTTACTTTATTTTTTTAAGTTTCCCTACCTAATGTTTTATAAATATTTCGATGTTTTCTGATGTTGGTATTGGTCCGTCGATTAATGGTAGTACTCACCTGAAGAATATTTTGCATCCTTACATAAATAAATTTAAGGTCGCACATTTAAACTGTCAAAGCATTAGACCTTCGGCTAAATCTTCAAAATTTGATGAGTTCAAATTTCTTCTAAGTGGATCACTTTTAGATATCTTTGCAATTTCTGAAACTTGGCTAAAACCACACATTTCAACTCGTTCAGTTCGTGTCCATGGTTATACCTTCTGTCGTAATGATCGCCTTGGTTCGAGAGGTGGTGGTGTTGGTATATTTGTATCGAATTCACTTATGTTCAAGGTTGTTTTTAGAACATCACTAGTTGGAGTTTGTGAATCGTTATTTTTAGAAATTTGCTTTAATAGTCTTAAAATTCTATTTGGTGTAGTTTATCTGCCTTTTGATATATTGATATCTTTGAGTCTGAGCATTTTCAGCTACTCTCCACTTATTCCCATGTGATTATTGTTGGTGATTTCAATTATAATTTATTTGATGCCTCGAAATCTGCAATTTTTCGTTCATTATGCTTAAATCTGGGTTTGAGTATTAAACATAACTGTAAGCCTACTCATTTTGATATTTCTCATCACTCTACATCATTGATTGATTTTATGTTAGTTACAAATAACTTAGATTTATTATTTTCGGATCAATTTCAGTATCCTGCTTTGTCTCGTCAAACAGTTATATGTGCCTGTTTTGGTTTTAATACAAGCTATGTACAAGAATATATTGAATATTTAAATTATAATGGTATTGACTGGGAGGGCGTAACTGAATTTTTTTCTAACTTTGATGCATCTATTATTTTTGATACAAGTGACGTGGACTCAATATGCTACAATATTTCCTGCCTTTTTCAGTCGTTGTTAAGTTTTGTTCCTGTTGTTAGGAGAAGAATTAAATGCGAGTGATGTTTGGATGAAATCAAATAATGTTGTATTAGCGAAATCTCTTCGGAATTTATCTTTTTTGGCATACAAGAATAATAAAACTGCAGAGAACTCGAGGATATTTTGCAAGCATCGTAATAGGGCGAAAAGGACTATTCGAGTTGAAAAGAGACGTCATTTCTCCAGGTTATTTGATAGGCTTGATGGTGCGGAACTCTGGAGAATGCTTAGAAACTCTGGCTGCTTTGATGATGATGATCATTCTTATGGATTAAACGTCGATGTTATTAATGATTATTTTGCTGGTTTTGGTACTGAGGATAGTAGTTTCAGTTTTGTGGACCTTCAGCTTTTGGAGAATGGTGTGTCCTTTCGATGTGTAGATGAGTCTGAAATTTTGCTGGCTTTGAATAAGGCGGGATCTAATTCTGTCGGGACTGATGGTATTTCTATACGGTTTGTCAAGTTAATGTTTCTATATGTATTCGGTTTATTGGTTCATTTATTTAACTCTGTCTTTATGACATCTAAGTTTCCTACTATGTGGAAGACGGCTCGTGTTGTTCCGATACCTAAGTCTAGGGTTGTTACAGGACCGGAAGATCATAGGCCAATATCCATACTTCCTGCACTTTCTAAAGTGATGGAACATCTTTTAAAGGACCAAATTTTAGATGTTACTTAAGGTGGATTA
>NC_060949.1:6712101-6714983 GCF_022045245.1 Lucilia cuprina
TAGCCAAAATCTCTTTACCAAATTTCCCAGAAATAAGTTTTATACTAGGCAATATCTCTCTACCAAATTTTATGTGGATCGGTCCATAGTTGACCCTACCCCCTATAAGAAGTCCCCCCCATAAAATTTTTTTGTCAAAATTTACCAAATTTTATGTGGATCGGTTCACATATAAGGCCCCCTTCAGAAAACGACTTTAATGTTAATTATGGGCGTAAAAATACGAATATAACGAAGAAATTCGACATAAGTATGTATCTTAGGAACCAAAACCTTTCCATCAAATTTTTCTTTGGATCGGTCTATAATTGACCCTACCCTCCATATAAGGTTCCCTCCATAAAACTATTTTAACGCTCATTGCTGCCTTAAAAATACGAGTATAGCAATGAAATTTCACAGAAGTTTTTCACAAGCCAAAATCTCTTCACCAAATTTTATGTGGAACAGGCCTTAATTGACCCTAACCCCAACATAATGTACCTATCAGAAAATACTTTAAGGGCCATTACTAGCTTAATAATACGAGTATAGTAATAAAATTCGACTCAATTATGTTTCTTGCCAGTCAAAAACTCTTAACTTAAATTTATGTGGATCGAGCCTTAATTGACCTACCCCCATATAATGTCCCCATCAAAAAAACGAGTAAATCGATGAAATTCGATATAAACCTGACCTGTAGGAACTAAGATCGTTCTACAAAATTTTACGGAGATCGGTCTATAATTGACGCTTCCCCCATATAAGGCCCCTTCAGGAAATGACTTTAAAGCTCAGTACTGGCTTAAAAATACTAGTAGATTTATGAAATTCGACATAAACTAGTTTCGTGTAAGCTAATATCTCTTTTATAGGAACCGAAATCTCTCTATCAATTTTTATGAGGATCAGTCCCCCATATAAATTCCGCCCCAGAAATGACGCGAAAAATACGAATACCGCAATGCAACTCGACATAAAACAATTTTGATTTAAAATCTCACTACCATATTTTATGACTTTAATGGCTTCAAAATACAAGTAGATCGATGAAATTTTAAACAAATAAGGAACTGAAATTTTCCTACAGACTTTTATGAGAATTGGTCCATATATGTATGTATAAGTACCCCTACTCGCTATAAAAATTAGCACTGTCAATAGTAAAACCCCTATTAATGGACCTCTTTCAAATGTTACCCTGATGTTCTCATTAATATCGATATATAATAATAAAATATTCAAAATATCAAAGTTCATTTATATAACAGTGATTTGATGGAGGGTATAAAAGATTCGGCATAGCCGAATATTACACTCTTACTTGTCCTCTCAGGTGGTAAAGACGCCATTATTTGACTGCATGAACGATTCCTATGAAATAAACAAAGTTTACAGCGATTTATGATTGTTTTAACCACAACTTTAAGTCGAGGAATCCAATACTCTATGCGAATAGTCCTCAACATGAGTTGATTTTCGCCATGTATATTAATAACATGGACAAACTCTGTCAATAGAAATGTAAATCGACACGAATAAGAAAGAATAATGGAGTTCCTTTCCGTAAATGACAACGAAGGAGATTTTTCTATACGACCATTTACTCGAATTACCATATTTTCATCCAAGCAAGGATTAAGAGTCAACAATGGACTTTTCGATAAAATGGGCCTTTCCGAAAGAAGGCAACGATACTACTCAGTGAAATGTACTTTTTGAGCTAAAATCGAAAAATGATGCTTGCATTGCTTGTTTTTTGTAAATGTCAACGAATGCCCTCAAAAGCAGCAAATACTAAACGAATCTATGTTTCTAAGAAAACGTGGTTTCATGAACATAGCACTCATCTCTTGGACTGGCCGGCATGCAGTCCGGATGCCCAGAACGAAAGCATAATGACAGTTTCAGAGTTAAAACTAAAAATTAAACAAATCTGGGAGGAAATGCCAAATGTCTACTATTTGAAATATATTTTTAGAAAATGTCGAATTATCTATTACCCTATTATTAATACAAATCAACATTTTTTTACAAAAAAATGTTCAATAATTACTTAAAGTTTTATTTTTATATTTAAATGATGTTAAATCATAATATATATTATAAATTTCTTTGTAAGTTTGTTTATTTGTTTGTGCGTCAATCACGCCTACACGGATGAACCAATTTTCTTCAAATTTGGGACATAGAAAGATATATGTCTGAAAGCGTCAATAAGCTATATAACTTTCCGAAAATTGCACTAGAAGGGGTAAAAAAATAGGTGAAAACGAGAAAAACGGGAACAATTGTTACTTTTGTGCATAAAAACTTATTTTTGACTATTTTAATGCGAAAATATTTTCAATTTATCATTCTAAATGTCAGAAAAATATATTTGAGTTGCTTGAGTTGCTTTGCTCAAGATCTGCATAAGAAATTTTAATTAGTAAATTTCCGTAGTAAAAGTTTGGTCAAAACGAGTAGAAAAGGGAGAAATGATGAAAAAGTACTGTTTTTGTCCTTAAAAAATGTTTTTGTCTGTTTTCAAGCTAAATACTTTCGATTTAGCGATTAAAGTGTCAGAAATATGTATTGGGAAAGATTCGTTGCTAACGTTGGACTAGTGGGAGGGAGCGTGGTGAAATAGGCATGTGAGTAATTTAATCTTAATTATGTATAGTTTAGGTACTTTTCGAAAATATGGAAATACTTAAGAAGTATTTTGTTGTAATCAGTCAAAAGATATATTTAAAAAAAAAAAATAAAATAAATTAAAATGTGTAAAAAGAGGAGTTTCGTGTTTTTCTTAAAACCAACACCTAAATGTCTGGGCAGACTTTAAGAAGTTTTAAACAGAAATACATCTTTACTTAGAAGTTTCAATTGGTTATATTAGTTTTAGAAACATAAATCAG
>NC_060949.1:6715083-6716287 GCF_022045245.1 Lucilia cuprina
CCCCTTCAGAAAATGACTTTATCGCTCATAACTGGCTAAGAGAAGCATCAATAGCGGTGAAATTCGACACAAACATGTTTTATGGGAACATAAATCTTTTTGCAGAATTTTATAAGGATCGGTCAATACTTGACCCTACCCTCCATATAAAGTCCCCTTCAGAAAATGGCTTTATCGCGCATAACTAGCTAAGAGAAGCATCAATAGCGCTGAAGTT
This sequence comes from Lucilia cuprina, assembly GCF_022045245.1. Lineage (NCBI taxonomy): Eukaryota > Metazoa > Arthropoda > Insecta > Diptera > Calliphoridae > Lucilia > Lucilia cuprina. Next base: position 6,715,301 of record NC_060949.1, read on the forward strand.
CGGCACAAACATGTTTTATGGGCACATAAATCTCTTTGTAAAATTTTTTAAGGATCAGTCCATAATTGACCCTACCCCCCATATAAAGTCCCCTTCAGAAAATGGCTTTATCGCTCATCAATAGCGATGAAATTCGGCACAAACATGTTTTAATGGCATATAAATCTTTTCGTGGAATTTTATAAGGATCGGTCCATAATTGACCCTACACCCATGTAAAGTTCCCCTCATAAAATGACTTTATCGCCCATAACTGGCTAAGAAAATCATCAATAGCAGTGAAATTCGGTACAAACATGTTTTATGAGAACATAAATCACTTCGTAGAATTTTATAAAGATCGGTTCATAATTGACCCTACCCCCTATATAAAGTCCCCTTTAGAAAATTGCTTTATCGCTCATTACTGGCTAAGGGAAGCATCAATAGCGGTAAAATTCGGCACAAACATGTTTTATGGGCTCATAAATCTTTTTGTGGAATTTTATAAGGATCGGTCCATAATTAACCCTACCCCCTTTAGATAATGAATTTAAATTTTATAAGGATCGATCCTAATTGAAAGTGGGCCACGTTTTGAAATAGCCCTCATATAAATTCCCCTTCAGAAAATGACATTATCGCCCATAACTGGCTAAGAGAAGCAATAGCAGTGAAATTCGGCACAAACATGTTTCATAAGAATTTAAATATCTTCGTAAAATTTTATAAGGATCGGTTCATAATTGGCCCCCTTCAGAAAATGACTTTAATGCTCACATCTGACCTTAAGAAACATATATATAGCAAAAAATGCGACATATAAAAGTTTTATAGGAACTAAACTCTTTTTTCGTAAACTTTGTGAAGATGGGTCCATAATTGACCATACCCCATAAAAGGTCCCCTTCAGAAAATGAGTTTAAGGCTTATCACTAACTCAAAAATGTGAGTACACCAGTAAAACACTACATAAACAAGTTTTGTGCGAGCCAAAAGCTCTTTAAA
>NC_060949.1:6716387-6717957 GCF_022045245.1 Lucilia cuprina
TAGGGCCATATTTTGCCCTACACCCCTTTGAGCCCTCTTGTAAAAAATCTATTTTTTGACAAAAAAAAAGTAAAAATATTCCGAAATAAATTTAAACAAGTAAGAGTGGTATATTCGGCTGTGCCGAATCTTATATACCCTTCACCAGTGTATTTTAAACATCTTTTATAAATTTTAAAATTTTTCCCGACATCAAAAGCTAAACAAGAAGAACAACAACAACGCTAAACGAAACAAAACACAAAATACACAAGGCATCTAAACCAACAGACATCTAAACATACATAACGAAAAACACAGAAAAACAAAAACAAAAATTACAACGCAATGACGACTACAGCATCCAAACCATGGGTGGGTGCCCAAGCGCGCTTGGTACTCTTTTGTTTTTGTAAATGCGCTTAGCTATAGACAGTGTGTTTTCTATACACTTATATGCGCTTAATACTAGCAATACGTTGTTGTTCTTAACTGTATACAAGCAAGAGTAAAATAACAAAACTTTCGTATTCATTGCTGGTAAACATTGACGAGACGTAGATTTTGTTTATCGTAAAAAAATTGTTTTAAAAAGCACTTAAAAATTATTGTACAATAACTCACAATCTACTCTCATATAAGTAATTGAAAACGTTTTAAATACTTTTTTCTATTCATTAAAAAATATACTTGCAAAACAAAAGGGAAAATTATTTTATTTTAACAAAAAATGCATATCATATTTTTTTGCTGTGTATTTTAGTGTGTATTTTAGTGTATTTATTTTTCTAAATAATCCCCATTTTTAACATATATACTGACTGGTGTAGGGTATAATATGGTCTGCTACGCCCGACTATACATCCATACTTGTTTTAATGGTAATTTTTTACCACTCAAGCCAAAATAATTTTGATGTTGGGTTTTTATTATTAAATTTTGTGAAAGTTGTTGTAAATTATAGATTTAGAACAACAACGACATATTAATTGCAGTGGTAAAAAGCAAAGACAATATTAATTGATCTTTAGATTTAATATTATAAATCATATATAATAATATAATCCTGGGCAACGACGGGTACAAAAAGCTAGTAGATTAATAAATAAAACTTGAACTTATTTCAATAAAAAAATAACAAAAAATGCATTATTAAAGAACCAAAAAAAATAATAATTCAATGAGATTCAGGTATACAAGTATTACAAAATAATGAATACACAATTACTTTTTTATTAAAAATAAGCTATTAATTTATAAGTTGAATTTAAAAATATATTATTTTTTCGGTAATGATGTTTCCTGTCATTGAAAAAACTCCTGGCGGGGATACTCAAAATATTTTTTGCAAGGTTCGACAATCTGGGGTATTCGGTAATGTGATGGTCCCACAATTCCAAAGCATTAAAATGCACATCAAAGTTTACATGGCATAATAGATAATATCGATTTACTTCATCAGAAATACTTTTTATACCCACCATCAAAAAACATGGGGGGTATATTGTTTTTGTCATTCCGTTTGTAACACATCGAAATATTCGTCTAAGACCCATAAAAGTATATATATTCTGGGTCCTTATTAGATTCT
>NC_060949.1:6718057-6719611 GCF_022045245.1 Lucilia cuprina
GGAATTAATGAAAATAATCAAAAAACAAGTAAGAGTGCTATATTCGGCTGTGCCGAATCTTATATACCCTTCACAATAGTGTATTTTAAACTTCTTTTATAATTTTTTTTCCCGACTACATTATTATTACATCAAAAGCTAAACAAAAAGAACAACAACAACGCTAAACGAAATAAAACACAAAATACATAAGGTATAAATATTTTGGAATTATGGTAATATTCAACATAAAAGTTTCTTTACAAAAAATAAAAATTTTATAAAAGTAAACTTTTATCTTTTTATTTTCCATATTTGTTTTTTTCCACTTTTTTGGTCCGCGGGGAATATAACATTCCCAGGTGGTGGGAGAGGACAGATGGTCCATCACCACCCTTCTATCCGCCACCCGGGGACGCGCTCGGTAGGAAAAAACTGGAAAACTCCCCCGAGAATAATATAATACTTTTTCTTAAGTTTTAAAAAATGTTGTAGTTTTATTTAATCATAATTTAATTAATATCATTATATTTAATTTCGCTAAAATTTAAGAAAAAATATTACGAAAGGTTTTCGTACTTTCGTAAAAATAGAAAAGGGTTTTATTAAATAATATTTCGTATTATACACAGCTTCGGGCATTTCACCCGCCCAATAGTGAAGCTTGTTCTCTTACCAAAGTCAGAAATTGACTAATTTGTATTCTTTGTCTCTCTTTTTCTTCTCTCTCTCTTTATTTTACCATAGCAAGATGTCAAGTGTGAACTGGCGATTAGAAATCCACCGCAAACACGTCGAGGCCCCCGGTACGTCTAAGGACATAAAATAACAAGGGATGAGATCCTTCGGGACTGTCGGTTATACAAAAAACGAGAATCCACTGCGTAAATGCCCCAAATTCCGCAAAATGTCTTTGGGGAAGTATCGCTATTGTTTCAACTGCCTGACTCACTCCCACATGAAAGACAAATGCACCAGCAGAGAGCGGTACATCAAGTGCATGACGAGCACCATACCTCCAACGTCATAATGTAAAAAAGCAGCCCAACAACAAACCCTCACCAGCGGCAGTCTCAAGGATCAAAACTTCTCCAAAAGAAGAAGAATTAAAAATAAGAAGCGTGGAACAGCAAAAAAGGTCCACAACAACATCGTTGCTGCTCATTACCTCTATAACAACAACCCCAGCACTATATACAACCAGCAACAACTTCAGCCGTATCAGCAGCAACCACATCATCCATACGGCCAGCAACATCAAACCCCAGCCACTTTTGTCATAAATGTTATGTCTGGCCGTATAGTTTGAAACATAGCTGTAAAATAATGATTAATAATCGTAATCATTTTTAATTAGATTATTTTTATTAAATAGGTATAATTAATGATTAATTAACGATTATTTAAATTTTTTAAATTAATTATTTATTACGATTAAAAATAATCTAAAAATAATCAGGGATTAATTGGAATTAATGAAAATAATCAAAAAACAAGTAAGAGTGCTATATTCGGCTGTGCCGAATCTTATATACCCTTCACAATAGTGTATTTTAAACTTCTTTTATAATTTTT
>NC_060949.1:6719711-6761105 GCF_022045245.1 Lucilia cuprina
GCTCTGCATGAAAAAGGACACAATATATTACCATCATACAAGGCGAAAAACAAACTATCCTACCATCACCTATTGCTGTTAATGATGTGGAAGCTTGTATTGATATATCATCTTTGCTCGAAAACACAGCATCGAAAACACAGCGTCAGACTTTTCAGAAGACCAACTAAGGAAAATTCATAACTGTGATGTTGTCTTAATGTGTAAGTGGGTATGTGACGGTTTATCAGCACTTCCAGAATAAAAAAGCTTGTGGAATTGGGACATTAGCAGACTACAAAAGTGTATTTATGTCATCATTAGTGCCATTACGAATTCGTTCATATTCCCTTAATCCATCATCGTCAAGCATCGGAAATTCATTTGAAGATATTGGATCAATACAACTCCGGGTTCAAAAAATTTTTGTAGACCCATTGGATTTGAATATAAAAAGGAGTCAAAGAAAACAACAAAAGATTTAGGGGTATATTTAAAAGATTTAATAAATGCACTGGAGCCCATTTGCATAAAAATAAAGGAATTCTCTATTAACGTATCATATCAGCAAAGCTTAACAATGATTGCTGGAAAGGTCAGCAATGCCATAACAGAAACTTCTTCCTTCTGGAGATGCTCAATATGTAATGAGAAAAAGTCGCAATTATCTTTCGGAATTTCACCACTTCATGCCAGAATACGATTTTTGGATTACTTTTTACACATAGCATACGACCTCAAATATAGAAGTGTGCCAGAGAATCTTACTAAATCAACAAAAAAAAAAATGAAGAATTGAGAGAACTGAGAGCTGCGGAAAAAAGCAGAATCCAAGAATTTAAAGTTCAGATGGGATTAAACATCGACAAACCACTTCCAAGTTGCGGTAGTACAAATGACGGTAATACGGCGAGAAGGTTTTTTCGTGATTTTGAAATTACTTCAAAAATAACTGGAATCGACAAGGAGTTTCTTCGAAGAGTTAACACTATTTTAATGGCACTGAATAGTAAACATAAAATTAATGGAAATCGATTTTGGGAATATACATCTGAAATTTCTAAATTACTTGTATCTCTGTATCCTTGGAGGGAACTAACACCAACAGTGCACAAAGTATTGTGTCATGGTCAAATAATAATTGAATCGAATATTCTTCCACTTGGAGAGTTAACAGAAGAAAGCGAGGAATCGAGATTTTAAGCATGTTCAACTTTTCAGCTCAAGAAAATGCTCAAGGCAATCACAGAATGAAGATATTTTTAATAGTTTACTTCTATCTTCTGATCCTGTTCTTTCAACTATGCGAAAAAGATGGATTTGTTATGAAACTCTATCATCTCAAAACGAGGAAGATTTAAAGGACTTGTATTACCTTCTGGATATGTATACCGATATAACAGATTATTTTATAGAAAATAAGTAGTGTTAGGAATTAACTATATAAGTAAGTTGTAAGAATTAATTGTATTATGTTTAAGATAAACAGTTCAAATAAAAAAAGCTATTATACTAACTGATGATATTGTATTAAATTGTATTTTATATTTCGGTGGGCGGGAAAGGGGGTTTGTGTGGCGTGATTTAGGTGTTGTTGTGCGTGGCTCATAATAAAATTATATTTTTTATTGTATATACAATGTTATAGTCTTTAATAAAATAATTAACTAAATAATTTTTAAAAATTGTCCAAATATTTTATTCAACACCAAATGAATGTTCTGTTGAAGTTTTGATAAAAAATAGGTCATATTTGGAAGGACGCAGTGGCACCATTTTCAAAAAATAGGACAAGTTTTTTACGCGAAGGCGTTCTGCGTAAAGATACCTTTTAGAAAACTATAAAATTGTTATAAGTTCTTAAAGAAAATTTTATTTTATTAATAAAAGAGTTAAGACACATTTTGGGCAAAAAAATGGCAAAAATCTAAAAATTTTTGAATTTTTAAATTAAAAAACGTATATTTTTGGATCTGTAAATGATATTGATCTGAAATTTTTTGTATATTATTGGAAATTTTGTTGTCTAACTAACAACAAAATTTGGTCCAAAATTAAGGCCGGTATTCAGAAAAAGGCGTACCAAGGTATGGTAAATTTTGTATCACTAAATTTTTAAATGCCTATAACTCGGATATTATAAGAGATAAGTAGTAAGTCCAAGCATGTTTTTTCAAGATCTCGAGCGCTTTCAGAAAATATAAAAATCTTTGTATTTGGGTGAAAAACAAAAAAATGGCACGAGTTTTAAAATTTTACATGTCGTAGGTACCCTATTTTGAGCCGCCACAGCTCCGTCCCTGGGACATCTGCGGGGTTCATCTTCAAAACTTGAACTCGAATACTCCTTGGCTACGCTCACGCCAAATTTTATCCCGATCAGCCGTTTAGAAATGCCAGATTTATTTCCAAAAAATTTCCATTCTGCCCCACTGTGCGCTCATTACAAAATTAATTACTAGGCTAAAAAACGAGTAAAGCGATGAAATTTGACATAAACATGACCTGTAGGAACCAAGATCATTCTACAAAATTTTACCGAGATCGGTCTATAATTGACGCTACCCCCATATAAGGCCCCTTCAGAAAATTACTTTAAAACTCAGTACTGGCTTAAAAATACTAGTAGATTTATGAAATTCGACATAAACTAGTTTCGTGTAAGCTAATATCTCTATGTCTTCTGAAGGAACCGAAATCTGTCTATCAATTTTTATGAGGATCAGTCCAAAATGACGCGAAAAATACGAATACAGCAATGCAATTCGGCATAAAACAATAAAACTTTACCATAATTTATGACTTTAATGCTCCTTAATGGCTTCAAAACACAAGTAGATCGATAGAATTTTAAACAAATAAGAAACTGAAATCTTCCAACAGACTTTTATGAGAATTGGTCCATATATGTATGTATAAATAACCCTACTTCCTATAAAAATTATCACTGTCAATAGTAAAACCCCATTAATGGACATCTTTCAAATGTTACATTAATGTTCTCATTAATATCGATATATAGTAATAAAATATTCAAAATATCAAAGTTCATTTATATGGCAGTGATTTGATGGTGGGTATAAAAGATTCGGCATAGCCGAATAAAACACTCTTACTTGTTATTTCTGATATTTCAGCTTGTAAGTTAGTAGAGTCATCTTAAGTGTAAAAAATTACTCGATTTAGATATACCGAAATTTTAAAATTTTATGATCCCGCTTATTTTTTAATCAAAAACTATTAAAATTCTCTTATTTAATATCTGAAAATCAATCAAACATTTAGATTTTTTTTCATTTGAAAAAATGTATTTTAAGTGTTTATTGTTTATCACTTTTGTAAAATGGTGCGAAGTACTACTTGCTACACTAATAACTTTTTCAATGAGGCTTATTTCAAATACCGATTCTTAAGACTACTAAAAATCTAACTACTTTATTATCATAGATTCTAAAACGAAAAGCTCCTCAGAAGTGTAAGTCATCTAAGAAAAATGGTGTAATTATCATAAATATTTAAAAGTTAATAAAAACCACTTATCGGTAAGGAAAATCTAAAATAGCCCTATTTTTCTTTGCTTCCATCTACACCTGCCATGTGGATAAATAAAAAGGAATACTAACACTACTAAATGAATTCGCGTAAATAATTTATTTTTTTTCTTATCATTATTCAGTAATATAAGCCACAATGGCCAAAATAACAATATTACACAGTAAAATCCTAAAATCCTATAAAAATTAAAACGTTTTTGATTAATGGTATACGCACAATTGGGACGAACGACGAATTTCGTATAGCACGACAAACTAGTCGACAACAATTCGTTGCGTAAATTCATCGAATGGAACACAACTAAATTATTCGTACTGCGAATTCGAAAAGGAACCAAAATTATTTTTTTAGATAATTTTAACAGCTTTAAAATTTATTCGAACATTATTTCGAAATTAGAGAATGTAAGAAATTGGCCTCGAAACGAACTAAAATTATATATTTGTGAATATCCCCAATTTTAAGATTTTTTAACAGCTTCAACATTTTTTCGAACATTACTTCGAATTTTCGAACTTAATTTTAAATATTTCAACATAGCATTGTAGTGCCATCAAGTGTACTCCAAACTGCCAAATTTCAGACAATTCGGCCACCAGAACTGGTTTTAATGGCTTTTAAAATTTTTCGTATTTAAGTTCGAATTTTCGAAAATTTTATTTTTAGTTTTTATGACCCAGAGATTATTTTTAGAGAATAAAAAAATTTTTCAACATAACTTCGAATTTTCGACCATAATTTCGTATATTCGAACATAATATTGTATTGTCATTAGCTGTACTCACAACCGCTAAATTTCAGAAAATTCGGGCTACCAATTAATTCGTCGTTCGTCTGCGTAAGAAATGGAAATAAACCTATCGCACAGTTCGTTACGTATGACGAATTCCGTCATATGCACTGATTGTACGTATTTTCATATACTTTAGTGTGTTCTATATGTGAGGACGAAAATTCGTTCGAAAAATTCGTCGTTCGTCCCAATTGTGCGTATAGCATAATATGCAAAATATAAATTTATTAAAAACAACAACCATTTTCAATACCAAACGAACCTTACCTATAAGAAATATTTATGTGAAACTTCAACTCCTAGCTCTTTGCATTTGGACTCTATCGTGCTTTCAACAGACAGACAAATGGACAGACATGGCTAGATCATTTTAGAATTAAATGAGGAATATAAGTATTTACTTTTGTGGGTCTATGGCCAATATTTCGATGTGTTACACACGGAATGACAAAATCAATATACCCCCATCTTTTTTGATGGTGGGTATAAAAATATAATTAAAAATCACAATGATTTACTTCATACGCATTTAACAGCATTCTTTTCATACAATACATAATGCATATACTAACACCTAAAATACTAAATGGAATTATTATAGTGCTGAATGAGTTTTAAACGAAACAGGTTATTCGAGTGCGAAAAAATACGCAAAGAGTACGGTAAAACATTCCACCATCGTGCAATGCGAACCAAAAACGACCGCTCAAAAAATGAAGAAGCAATTCTCGGGATACAAATCTGTGTATTCATAGCGGATCGAAAAAAACACAATTGAATTGTATAATGCAGTAGGTGCACCAAACTTAACAAGTTTATAGAACAGCAATAAGTTTCGAAGTTTGGCAAAATCATTAAAGCTCAAACCTAGGAAAGTCGGTTAATTTTTCTAAGTAGGGTAGCAAGTCGATATGACTTTCAAAATAAAGACGACTATCCAAAATCAATCCTAACCATCTAATACTATCAACAAAATTTATACGAGTATTTTTCAAAAAGATCTCAATAAGTATTAGGATAAAAGCGGCAAGTTGGAACAAACATAATGGCCTTTATTTATTAGAAGTCCACATAACTAAGCGTTCCAGACAGTAATTAATATTTTCCTGTAACACATCAGCAAATTCAAGAGTATTATGAAAAAGTAAAAAAAAAAAACATCATCAGCATAAATAAAAGTTCTGCACATAGTCGTGTTGATATTACACGGAAGATCATTAATATACTAAATTAAAAAAGAGGACCTAACACCTATTCATGAGGAACACCAGAAGAAAGAAAACCCAAAGACGTGCTAAGCCCATAGGTTCAGAAATAATAATGTTGTGTTATAAACTTTTCGAAAAGCATATTGACCTTCATATGTTCAAGTGCCTTAGACAAAGCCAGAAGAATAGAAATAGGTCTTAAGTCATCTAGACCAAGAATAACCCTCGTCTTAGGAATGGGAACTACTTGAGCGATTTTCCAGCATTTAGGGAATACAGAAGTAGTTAAAATTTGGTTAAGTAGGTGTAAAATATAACCTGAGACAAATGGAAAAACTAACTATTGGGATTATTGTCAACACCAATAGACTGTGATCTAATATTTCCGATAAGCAAGGAAACTTAAAGAATTTGAATATAAAATTTCCCTACAATTAAACCACTAATTATTACAACCATGGTTAATTTTTTCGGACACACACTGTAACATACCTTTTCCATCAATGGAGTTATAGTCTCGATATTCAATCTTTAAAATGTGTGAAATCAACCCACACTGCAACTGACTCACCGTTGAAGAATCACTAAGCAACCAAAAGTCAATAAGTGATGTAGACTCATGCGCTACATTAAAATGGGAAGGTTTAGAGTTATTGTAAAGTGATAAGTTATTTCTCAAACAAACTGTCCTAACAAGGCTAGATTTATTGGACTAAAAAAAGTTATTATTGAAATTACCAACGCACAGTGGGGCAGAATTGAAAATTTTAGGAAATAAATCTGGCATTTCTAAACGGCTGATCCGATCGGGATAAAATTTGGCGTGAGCGTAGCCAAGGAGAATTCGAGTTTATGTTTTGAAGATGAACCCTGCAGATGCCCCAGGGACGGCACTGTGGCGGCTCAAAATAGGGTACCTACGACATGTAAAATTTTTAAACTAGTGCCATTTTTTTTTGTTTTTACCCAATTACAAAGATGCTTGGACATACTACTTATCTCTTATAGTAGTTATAGGCATTTCAATTTAGTGATACAAAATTTACCATACCTTGGTCCGCCTTTTTTGAATAACGGGCGTAATTTTGGACCAAATGGACTCAATTTTTTCTTGTTAGTTAGACAACAAATCAGATCAATATTATTTACAGATCCAAAAATATACGTTTTCTAATTTAAAAATTCAAAAAATTTTAGATTTTTGCCGTTTTTTGCCTAAAATGTTTCTTAAATCTTTTATTAATAAAATAAAATTTTTTTAAGAACATATAACAACTTATTTTTCTGAAAGGTATCTTTAGGCAGAACGCTTTGGCGTAAAAAGCTTGTCCTATTTTTTGAAAATGTTGCCACTGCGTCCTTCCGAATATGACCTATTTTTTATAAAAACTTCAACTTTGGGCAACATGTTCTAAAATCCCAATGCTGGGATCAGAAAACTGAAAGCATTTTTGGAAACCTTAATATGTTTTATATTTACTCCAAAAGTATTTTCCCAGCCCTGAAAGAAATGTGGACCCTATGGGCAAAAAAGTAAAAAATCCCATTTTTGGGATTTTCATTCTTATTTTTGGGAATTGCGGGATGCCCTTTGACTTTTTAAAATTTTTTTTTGCATTTTCTTACTTGAAATGACAAATTTAACTAGCGTTGAAAATTTCATTGAGTTTTGTTTATAAATAAAGATTTTGTCATATATTACATATTTGTTAAATTTCTAAAACTATGATTTATATCAAAATTTTAAAAGGGTCGCAGATAGCTACAACAATTTAGTCCATATTTATCCCTTAATATATTTTTTAAGTTAGATATGGAAATTCTCAACCCTTTACAAAAAATTTCAACCCAATATCTCAATTACATTCAAAAATATGTTCATTTAAAACTGTATCCTTTAATTTCATATTTTTCATATTTTAGTATTAAATATGACAGAATATATTTAAATCTTATATTTACCTATTTTCTATTTGTTTGCTTATCCTTATAATTGAAAGGTCCTACACGCAGAGAAAAAACATGGTTGTGGTAACCATGTTCTAAGAGCAACATATTATGGTTAAAATTATGATTGTAGTCTAAATATATTATGGTTTTTGTAACAATTTTAAAATATCATATATTGGTTAAAATCAGCTAAAATATTTTATCATAATATTTGTTATTTATCATAATATTTTTTGTTATACATGACTATTTTATATGTATTCGAAATCAAATTTATTTTAATTACTGAATCAGTACAATTACAGTTTCTAAAAAAGTAAAAACCTTCATTATTCAAACCGATTTACAAATTTCAATTTAATTCCCAAAAACATAACTACATTATTATATACAAAGTGAAATACTTATACATATAATGTTATAAACCAAATGAGAATTATTTAAACTCATTTTATTTTTCTTTAAACAATACACACACAAAATAATATGTGTGAGGTGTGTGGCTAAAGTTGTTTTGTTGTTGTAGCAACAGATATAGAACAACAAAACATGTAATGGTTATTTATAACCACGTAACATATAATGGTTATACAACATATAGCAACATAACATATAATGGTTATCAGTTAGTTGAAATATATGTTAGTAGCATAATATGTTTTAGTCGTTACCATTATTTAGTTATTGAAAAAAATAATTATTTTTCAGTGAATCATACTCAAATTTATAATTGCCATGAACATGAAAATGATTACAGTAACAACAATATTGTTTAAATAGAATTAAAATAACAATTATATGTTTTTGATAACAATACATTGTTACAGTGAACATAGTTTAGTTATAGTAACCATGTCGAACTATGTTTTTTCTCTGCGTGTATTATGCTTAAATTTTCAGAAATTTATAACTATTTTTTACCTAAATTTTTTCGACAGATCATTTCGTTCTGTTTCGTTTATGATCATGTAGGTAAAAATATACAGGTAATGATAATTTCGATTCATTCATTAATAAGAAATATCAATGACTGAATTACAGGTTATAGTAATATAGTCCTAAATGTTAATAGGTAGACAATTTGTAATTTTTTACTTTGGAATACCTGTATCGGAAATGACAAGAATTGGTATATAAGTAAACTTCTCAGATTTTAAGTACCATATTTAATAAATCTACAATGAAAATTGTATTAAAGTACGAAGAGTTGTGTTCCGTTTTATAGAGTGTATCTTCAAAAGGGCCAGAAAAAATTGAAGACATTTTAAATTATATAAAAACTACATATAGTAGAAAAGTAGACAAAACAAACATATCAAAAATTTAAAACTTTTTGATGTAAACATTAAGTCTGTTGATGGAAATCAAAAGAAATTGCGATTAAAATTTTGTAGTTGGATGGAAACTACTACTAAAAAAAAGAGGTCACACAAAAACTTTTTTCAATCTCAAATGAGGAAATTGCTGATACATTTAACGAAATGCTGAAAAAGGAAAACCAACCTATTGATGCCATACATATTGCAACTATTCTTCCTAATGCATCACCAAAACGACTTAAGCGAATTGTGGAAAGTATACCAACTCCAACATCACAATCAAATTTTACTGAAGAGGAAGCAATAGCGCTTCTGTTGGAACTGGGTCTCAGTCGAAATAAGTACCAAATATTAAGCAAAGCTCTGCATGAAAAAGGACACAATATATTAAGTACCATCATACAAGGCGATCCAGGAAAAAAAAACAAACTATCCTACCTTCACCTATTGCTGTTAATGATGTGGAAGCTTGTATTGATATATCATATTTGATGGAAAGGTCATCAATGCCATAGCAGAAACTTCTTCCTTCTGGAGATGCTCAATATGTAATGAGAAAAAGTCGCAATTCTCAAATATAAACAAAAACAGATGTATTAATGAAGAAGTCCTGTTTTTCGGAATTTCACCACTTCATGCCAGAATACGATTTTTGGATTACTTTTTACACATATCATACGACCTCAAATATAGAAGAGTGCCAGAGAATCGTACTAAATCAACAAAAAATAATGAAGAATTGAAAGAACTGAGAGCTGCAGAAAAAAGCAGAATCCAAGAAGAATTTAAAGTTCTGGTGGGATTAAACATCGACAATCAAACATCAAACATCGACGGTAATACGGCGAGAAGGTTTTTTCGTGATTTTGAAATTACTTCAAAAATAACTGGAATCGGCAAGGAGTTGCTTCGAAGAGTTAACACTATTTTAATGGCTCTGAATAGTAAACATAAAATTAATGGAAATCGATTTGGGGAATATACATCTGAAATTTCTAAATTACTTGTATCTCTGTATCCATAGATAACAGTACACAATGTATTGTGTCATGGTCAAATAATAATTGGATCGAATATTCTTCCAATTGGAGAGTTAACATATGAAGCCCAGGAAGCGAGGAATCGAGATTTTAACTATTCAAGGAAATGCTCCAGGCAATTACAGAATGAAGATATTTTTTTTTGTGTGGGGTGATTAAGGTGTTGTTGTGCGTAGCTCATAATAAAATTGTAATTTTTTTATTGTATATACAATGTTATAAGTAGTCTTTAATAAAATAATTTTTAAAAATTGTTAATATATTTTATTCAACACCAAATATATGTTCTGTCATACTTAATACTAAAATATGAAAAAGATGAAATTAAAGGACACAGGTTTAAATGAACATATTTTTGAATGTAATTGAGATATTGGCTTGAAATTTTCATATCTAACTAAAAAATGATATTATGGGATAAATATGGACTAAATTGTTGTAGCTATCTGCGACCCTATTAAAATTTTGATATAAATCATAGTTTTAGAAATTTAACAAATATGTAATATATGACAATATCTTTATCTAAAAATGAAAATGTCAAAGGGCATCCCGCAATTCCCAAAAATAGGAGTGAAAATCCCAAAAATGGGATTTTTACTTTTTTGCCCATAGGGTCCACATTTCTATCAGGGCTGGGAAAATACTTTTAGAGTAAATATAAAACATATTGAGGTTTCCAAAACTACTTTCAGTTTTCTGTTCCCAGGGGATTTTAGAACATGTCGCCCAAAGTTGAAGTTTTGATAAAAAATAGGTCATATTCGGAAGGACGCAGTGGTAACATTTTCAAAAAATAGGACAAGCTTTTTACGCCAAAGCGTTCTGCGTAAAGATACCTTTCAGAAAACTAAGTTGTTATATGTTCTTAAAGAAAATTTTATTTTATTAATAAAAGAGTTAGGACACATTTTTGGCAAAAAAACGGCAAAAATCTAAAATTTTTTGAATTTTAAAATTTAAAAACGTATATTTTTGGATCTGTAAATGATATTGATCTGAAATTTTTTGTATATTATTGGAAATTTTGTTGTCTAACTAACAAGAAAAAATTGAGTCCATTTGGTCCAAAATTACGCCCGGTATTCAAAAAAAGGCGGACCAAGGTATCGGATCAGCCATTTAGAAATACCAGATCTATTTCCAAAAAATTTCGATTCTGCCCCAATGTGCAACGATTGGGTTTTTCCCTTAAATTTATAGTTTCAGACGTATATTATCCGGTTCGTGTCTAATTTTTAGTGTCGGACTGTGTAATGAGAAAACTTATATCTACAAATATTTGATAAATTAAAAAAGTATTAATATAAAGGTAGCTTATGGAGGTATTTAAATTCGACTCAGTCGACTATAACTTGTTTCTTTTTAGTTTATTTATTTAGTGTCACATTTGGTTAAATTCTTCTTGTTAGTTTTTCTTAGGTTCTTAAAGATTTTGTTTAGTTTGGTTTTATTTGTCATATTAGGTTAAATATTAATTTTCTTGTTCTCACAATTTTCTTGATAGTTTTTCTTATGTTTTTAAACTTTTTAGTTAGTTTTGGTTTTATTTGTCACATTTTCTTATGTTCCTAAACATTTTTAGTTTATTTTGGTTTGTTTTTATTTTCACATTTGGTTAAATTTTTTATTTTCTATTTTCCAAATGTTTTTATGTTCTTAAAATTTGAGTTTATTTTGGTTATTATAACAATTGGTTTAATTTTTAATTTTAAACAAATTTCCCAATTGGAGCAATTGGGAATTTGTTATTTTGTTTGGATAACTCAAAGAAAATTATAAATTTGTTACAATAGATGTAACAAATTAAATAGATTTATTTCGATTTGTAAATTTATTTCAAAGGACCTGAAATATACACTTCTCTTTCAATAGCTGTGGGATTTAGTAAAAAGAATGGAAGAGTTTTGTGTTGTTGAAGTTCAGTTTGTTGTTTATTGTTATTAATATTCAATTTGTTAGTTTAATTATACCCTTCACCTTCGTGAGAAGGGTATATATAAGTTTGTCATTCCGTTTGTAATTTCTATAATATAATTTTCCGACCCCATAAAGTATATATATTCTTGATCCTTATAGATAGCGGAGTCGATTAAGCCATGTCCGTCTGTCTGTCTATTGAAATCAGTTTTTAGAGGTCCACAGATATCGGCGAGATCCGAATCTTCAATAATTTAGTAAGACATGCTTTCGAGAAGATCGCTATTTAAAATCAGCAAAATCGGTCTATAAATAACGGAGATATGAGCAAAAGTCCGAGACAACCTCTGAAAATTTCATCAAAAAAGCCACATTTATTTCGTTTAGCGTTATTGTTGTTCATTTTGTTTTTCATTTGGTGTAATAATAATGTAGACGGGAAAAATTTAAAATTTATAAAACTAATATGTTTAAAATACACTATTGTGAAGGGTATATAAGATTCGTATACATTTTTGTATTTTGTTTTTAAATAAATATGTGTGTGTATCACTGCACTGCCTTTTATTAATTTTGTATAAATGTTTTCTTTGTTTGTGTAAAAGTTTGTTTTTTTTTTTTGTTTTTCTTAAACGTTTGTAATTTGTTTTGTTTAAACAGTTTTGTTTTGATAATTTTTTTAATTTAAATAATTTGGCCGCGAGCGCTCGCTGACCTTTTCTTCTAGTTAACCGCGTAAGCCCGGCTTGAGTCGTGCTTACACCGCCGCTGAATTAGTGGCCGATGCGGCTCAGTCGAGGTCGAGCACCAGTTCTTCCACGTATGTTACGTTGACGTAACGGTTGTTGAAGGCTACGTTGTGTGGTTATTTGACGACGACGTTGGGATTGATGACGTCGTTGAGGTGCTTGTTGTTGTCGACGATTACTTTGTAGTTGCCTGCCACGCCTTGTTTTTTTGTTGGAGACGATGTGTTGGTTGCTGTTGCCAAAGTTGTGGTTGTTGACGACGTGGTTGCTATCGACGTTGAATTTGTTCCTGATGTACATAGTATGATGAAGATCTCCACACTCCTGAAAGGCTTCTATTGACGTACACCCTCCAATTATATGCGTCCGGGCAAAGCAGTTACTGCAATATCGATGTTCCTTAACAACGTATTTTCTCTGTTTTACGGTGATCTGTTTAAACTTCTATTATCGATAAATTCTCTGAAGGCAGTTCAGGGGCGAACATCAATGGAGCACCTCTTAAAAAGTGACCAGGATTTAGGGCTTATAAATCTTCATGATCCTCGCACATTGGAGAAATAAGTCTGTAGTTTAGGACACTTTCAATTCGTGTTAATAGAGTCGAAAACTCTTCAAAGTTAAACTTTTGGTTGCCGGCTATTTTCTGAAAATGAATCTTAAAACTTTTTACACCACCCTCCCAAAGACCTCCCATATGTGGAGCACTAAGTGGAGTGAACTTCCACTTAAAACCATGGAGTGCATATTTTTTACTTATATCTTCTGCAGATTTTCATAAAAATAAGAGAGATTCCTTTCGCAACGATCTACTAGCGCCGAGAAAATGTGTGCCATTGTCGGACATAAGGCGTTTAGGCAAGCCTCGTAAACCGTGCGAAAGCTGCTAAAAACGAGTCGGAGGATAAACTAGAGTACGCTTCCAGATGTATAGCTTTTGTTGAAAAGCAAACAAGTATACAAGCGTATCCTTTCGTATAAGGAGAGTTTCGCAGCTTACCTGATTTTATCTGAAAAGGTCCAGCAAAATCAAAACCCACATAAGTGAATGGTAAAGAAAAATAGCATCTTTCCGGGGGCAGAGCTGCCATAATCTGAGACTTCAGCTTTGGCTTATAACGAAAGCACACTAAACAATGGTAAACACATTTTTTAACAGTTCTTTTGAGTCCTGGTATATAGAATTGACTTTGAATTACATTCATCATTAGGGAAATGTCAGCATGCAACAAAGTTTTGTGAGTAAAGTCATGAAACATTTTACAGAAGTTAGAGGAGTTTGGAATAATGAAAGGGTACCTTTTATCAAAGGTTAGGAATGCATTGGCTAATCTACCGTTAACTTTCATAGTTCCATTCGAATCCATAAATGGGTTCAAGTGAGAATAGAACTTTTCTTTGAAATTAGTTTCGCATCTCCTGGGGATAATAAATTTTTTGGGTCAGTTTGACCAGCATAATTTTTGATTCTTTAAGCTCCGTAATACTTAGAGTCAAGCTAGAATGCTCAACATTTAAGCCCTTCTTCCTAAACCTTAATGAACCTGATCACGTAGGCTGTAAGAGCAAGAGCTCGTGGATAAGTAGAAAATCTGTCGATAAGGCTGTTGTCAGCCGGTGTTGAAAAACAAACTGAAATTATCCTTTTTTCGAGAAGAACTTCAGGTGGAGAATTATACTTGGGCCAATTTGCTTGGGAATCCAAGAGCCACATTGGCCCATACCACCACAATGGGTTGTTAACAAGATCTTGTGGTTTACAACCGCGAGTGCAAAGATCAGCTGGGTTGTGATCCGTTGGATTCCAAATGGCATTACCAACATTCTCTATAATCTTGTTCTGTTAGCTACATACGTTTTATAAACTGAAAAAGGAAAACAATCAACAAATATTTTCCATTTATCAAGAAATTGTGGTTTGACCCAACCGACCCCATCTTGCCAAAATTCTTGTTAAAAAATTTTGGCTCGAATAATAATAGGAGTAAGCCATCCTGTGGGAACGAAAAGTTTAGCAACAGCAGAGAGAATCTGCCTTTTTGTCTTTGATGATGTCGAGTTTAATTGTTCTACTTTATAAGTGAAGGAATCACTCATAGCATTCCAACGAATTCCCAGTATTTTTGTTGAACTTGAATCATAGAGTTTCAAAAATCCTGTGTTCAATAAATCATCAGATAATATCTGAGATAACAAATAGTCAAGTTATCTGAGATAACAAATAGCCAAGTAAGGTGCACATGCTATACCAAAAGTTACCGTTGTCAACTCTAAGTTTTCAATTGAATTTAAAATATTTTTCCTAAACAAAATTTTTTGATACGAGCGATCAGATTCATGAACTAATATTTTACGATACAGTTTCTCAATATCTCCATTAAAGACATACCTATATAAACGCCAATATAGAATAATTGTCATTAAATCTGACTGCAAGGTTGGTCCGAAGTTGTCTCTTTATATAGATTTTCGCAAAAGAGTTCTGCTTCAGATTAATTAGCTATTTGCGGAATTTCCTCATTGGACATTTTTATAAAAACTATAATCTCAGCTATGGTCTCTTGATACCTATCCCTACATTCTTCATAAGTGAATTTAGCATTTGTTTTATGAACTGGGATGATGATTCCGTCATCAGCCATATATACGCCTTCATAAGCACGGCGTAGCGACTGCCAATCATCTTCTAGTGTTTGCAGTTTAGCCTCTAAAAGAGATTCAGTCAAATCATCACAACCTATGCTAGAAAATTTATTGCAAACACCATTAAATTTATTTTTTATTTTAATGAAATTAAAAATTTTTATTTTGCCGATTCTTTGACGGTTTAAAAAGGACCATAAACAATTGGGAATTTGTTATTTTGTTTGCATAACTCAAACAAATTTATAAACTTGTTACAAGAGATGTAACAAATTAAATAGATTTATTTCGATTTGTAAATTTATTTCAAAGAACATAAAATATATTTACTTCTCTTTCAATAGCTGTGGGACTCAGTAAAAGGAATGAAGAAGTGTTGTGTTGTTGAAGTTCAGTTTGTTGTTTATTGTTATTAAAATTCAAGTTTTGTCATATTTGGTAAAATTATTCTTTTTTTCTATTATTTTATTTTCTTATTAATTTTTTTCATGTTTTTAAATTTTTAGTTTGTTTAGTTAATTATTTAATATGCTCTCTCTTTTTCTATGACCTCATCTTAAGATGGAATTTTCGGTCGAGATATAAAGGGATTGGTACTGGGTGGTGGTGTTGGGTGGCGTATGTTCAAACATTTTGAAGACGAAATTATTGCGCATCACCCCAGAAACACTTCTGGACGATTGTCAGACAAGAACGCACATTTCACAAAAACAAAATACATTGATTTCGAATTATCGTCTTCTAGAAATATACTTTTAAATTACTTCCGGATGATAGTAAGAAGAGTGCATCCATTTTGCTTAAACAAAACAATATGACTGTTGAATTTTTTCATCTGTAAGTAACGTTTTAGTGACTTCTGAATGTTATTAAGGTGAGAACACACATTTTACAATAACAAAATACATTGTTTCCGAATTTGTATCTTCCTGGTTTGTATGTTTATGTCTCTTCTGGAAGACAGTTTGAAAATTCGTCACATTAAAGTTGTATTTTGTTTATCTGAAAGTGTATAATGTAGTCACTTCTGGAAAATAGCTAGACTGATTTCTAGTTTTCGCCGTCTGGAAGTGTACTTTTATGCTAGTTCCGGATGATAGTAAGAAGAGTACAAAAAAATAACAATATAAATATTAAATCTTTTAGCGTAAATAAAAATAAATAATGCAGAAATTTTGCTAAGTTTAGTGATGTTTTGTGTTTTGTTCAGTCATGTTCAGTTTTAATTATTCATTGTAAAACTTAAATTAGTTATTAAATTCAATATTCATAGAAAAATAGTGCAGTTATTGTGAATATATTGTGAATATTAAGAAATAAAAAACAATATGACAGTGTTGTGTTAAAAGTTAACTATAAATAAACATTTAGAAGGTTTTGTTAATTGGTGAAGTTTATTAAATAAATACCAAAAAGTAATTATTTTCAAAGATTATATAAATAAAATTAAGAAGTAAATTGTCATATTTTACATTAAAATACTATTTTAGGAATAAGTTAACAACTCTAAACGGCTTCCATTTCCATTATTTTTAATTGGTTGAGGACTAATTCAAGTTGTACGTTTTGGTTTTCATTTGAGGTAAATCTTAACTTTCATAATTTTTTAACTATTTGCTCGTTTAGGTCCTGTTTCTAGATTACCTATGATCACTTTGAGCTAAAATATTATTTCATTATTGTAACAAAAAAATACATTCAAATTTAACTTAAAGTATTCAAATGCTACTTAGCTGGAATCATTATATTGAAATTAACACTTCTATTTAATACATAAAATTTTTTTGACTTGGATCACTTGACACGATATTAAAATCAATTATTTTTAAAACCATCTTTTTAAATACAATTTTATTAATTTTCATACAGCTTTGGATTAAATTATTCTAATTATAGATACTTTTTTAATTATTAACACCAGGTCTTCCTATGAATTTTCTATGATACTAATATTCTTACGTTTATGAAAGTGTATAACTCCTAAATTAGAAGAGAGCAAACAAAAAATAGTATTGCAATATATGTGTCAAAAGCAATATCCCGCGTCAAAAGCAATATCACTGTTAATAATTTTAAAAATAGTCTACGACTTAATAATTTCATTATTTCATTTCATGAACATTAATAAATGCTCATGAAAGGTAATGTTTTTACTGATTCAAAACAATAAATAAATTAATTAATTTTGAATTATTTATTTTTTTTAGAAAACAGTAGCTACTATTGTACCCCCTATAAAAATACTTCTAACCGAATTAAAAAATACTTCTAACCAAATTAAAGTATAAAAAAGTGATCTGGTAAGTTATATATGTCTTATTTCCATTGAAAATGTCGTTTATTTGCAGATAATATAAAAAATAGATCTAAACATTTAAACTTTGGTGGAAAATGTATTGATCATCCTATTTTTATTGCTCCCTTAATTATAACTGGTAATTCCAATAAATACAAAATATTTATATTTAGTAATATTATTTTTGTTTATTTCGTTGAAGGATTAATGGGTTCCAAAATATAACTCTTCAAATTTGATGAATTGATCATAAAATTTATGAAGAACTACACAAATATTTTAGAGTCCAACAATTTACAATTTTTGGAAGTATACCAGTCAACAGGAAGAATAATACAGATTCCCTGCAAATTATCTTATTATAAGGTAATAATTCTAAATTTTTGATACATATATTACTTTTTTAGATAAAAACTATAGATAAAACTATAAAATTTCATTTTATTTAGATTTATTTTTATAGATTTTGTCTTGGTGAGTATACAAATAAGAGAAGAAAAAACTCATCTTCAAGAAGAAGAGAATACTCTTCTTCTATAAGAAGAGAAAACTCATCTTCTAGAAGAAGAGAAAACACATCTTCTAGAAGATAAGATAGCAACACTACTTGATGATACTAAGTAGTCACTTTAAAAAGTGACTTCCTAGCGGTCGATTGGCTAGATCGCTTTCATTGGCCTACACGGAAAGGCATCCTATTTTATTGCCATATACGACATTCACTCTTCTTTTAGTGGAATTTATTCATAAGGTTCAAGGTTCCCTCCCGAAAATCACTTAAACGTACATAACTCAATACCAAATATTAATATCCATACCAAGGCGAATTCATATAAGGTGGTGTTATTCAATCAGCTGATAATGTTTTTCTTAATTCGCCTTGTTTTCCTAGCTGTCAAAGTTTGTTATTGTTTACATTTTTATATTTAAAAATGTCCGTTAAACAGAGAAAAACTCCGTTAATATTTTGAATTATTTATGTAAAAAACCTGAAAATACCAAGCATCTCGTAAACAAATATCATTTTATTTAATTAATGACAAAATTGGTATGTATACTAATATGTTATTTAAGAAAAATATTTTTTTATAAAATGTTAACATATTACACAATATTGTTTTATATTTTATATTAAAATTGTGTACATAACGTGATTCACTAAACAAAATCTCTTTCTGAACACTTAATATTAAGAAACGCATATGAAGTATTTTCCCGGCTGGCGGCAGCTGACTTCTACGTTATGGCTTAATTTTGAAATATATTAAATGTTAACAAATTGTACAATATTGTTTTATATATACACTATGTAGATAAAGAGATTAACTAAAAAAAGTCTGTTCCGGAACGCTTTCTATAACAAAATCCATATGAGGTGTTTACCCGTCCGGCGGCTGCTACATTATGGTCAAATATTGAAAATTACTCCGCCGGAGTAGAATTATCCATTCGCAACAAATATTCATTTTTAATGTCTTTACCTTTATTTTTTAATATAATATAAACATTTTACAAAAATTTTTCATCAAAGAATTCGCCATACTTATGGTTTTTGACATCTACGTAAACCAAATGCAAAAACAAAATACATGTAAAATGTTGTTGTTGCAGAACTGCCACCACCTTATCTGAATTTGCCTTGATCCATACATTAAGCACAAATATTGCTCTTACATACAAAAGTGACACTATAAAATTTCTTTACGATCGGTCCACATAGCTCCCCTACAAACATTCATAACCAAATAATGTTATAGATACAGAATTTATCAAAAATTTTGTCTTTATATACATTAATGTTACTGTTGAATTTTTTACGATCGTCAATAATTGGTCTTTGCTCCCATATAAGGTGCTCTTACGAAAGTCTCTTATACGCACATAAATCATTACCAAATAAATATATTGTTATATTAGTTTTATACAGAAAAAATCTATTTGAAGATTTTTTCACGATCGGTCAAATAAAAATGTGAATACAGGTGATGATCTTAGTTGTTGTAGATGCATGTGGCTTCTTTAAATTGCGTTATATTGAAACCTTTTTCCCTATCCTCTGACCACTAATTTCTTGTAATATTGGAGTTATATATTGACTGTTGTTGAACTGTTTGATGCCGAAGGTATGTATAGCATTGGTTACCAAGCAGTTTCATTAACAATAATTTTTTTTATACGAGTTGTTATAGATGGGATCTTATCAAACGAGTTAAAGATTAATTCAGGGGTACCGTTCTTTCCCCTACCCTATTTCTTATCTTTATAAATGACCTTCTATGTCAAACTTCCAACTCTATCTACTCTTTTGGGGATGACAGCAGTATCTGCCACTCCTTTTCATTCAATCATAGGCCAAGCCGTCTAGAAGTTGAGGCAAAGAGGCGCAATATGAATGAATAACTGAATCACGACTTGATTAAAATCTCCGAATGGGGTCGTAATAACAGAGTCGATGTTGTTTTTTAACACATAAACACTTGGCAGATATTGTTGTTCCATCTAAATATATGGGTGGTGTAAATAATAAGGAATCCGAGAGGTCATCCCCTGAGTGCTGGTCTAATTAAAAAGAAAATATATATTAAGTAGGTCCATACACACACCCTTTCGTCGGTGGTTTGATTTTATCATATTCGCAAATTATAATATTAATCAGTATTCAGTTTCCACTTTATATAAACTATTTAAAATAAACTTTCGGCATAACTTTGATATTTGCTTAGCGAAATCTGACTGTTGAAATTTAAATTGTCTCTGACTGTCAGAGACAACAACATCAGAGACAACATCAAAAATATGAGAGTAATGCCAGAAGATGCAACCAAAGAGTAAGAAACACCACTTTTTCTATCGGTATTTAAAAACTCCTGTGGATTTTCTAATCGTTTTTCTGGGCCTTCTATTAGGTCTAGTTTTTGAGCTAATTTGTAGGTGTAATCATGTTGTGCTGAACACTCAGATAGCAGAGTTAAGGCCCAACTTTAATTTGAATAAGGTTAAGTTAATGACAAAATCGAGCGAAAAGTCTCTCAAGTGCTTAAGAAAATCCTATGAAACTTTTATGTGGCTATAATGTACTTACGTGCATTCAAAACACTTTAGCTAAATTTGCACATTTATGTGCCACACGTAATAAAAAAGTACATATTTCACAATATTTTATTGAAAAAAAAATAATTTTCTTCTTTGGTATAGATGCATCCGTTTTTTTCCCCATTGGCGATTTTAGAGTTTGATTGGCATTGATTAGCTTCTTTACAAATGTCACAATTCTGAACCCTGTAATAGCAAACTTTATCTTGCTAATCTTCCACCTAGGTCTATCTGTGACATGAGTCACTTAAGGCTGGAGTGATCAGTTATCACTGTAAATTTCATCATTTATATGTACGGTCAAAAACGTTTGATGTCCAACACAACTGCAAGGCACTCTCAATTAGTTTTTCTCAGCTGTTGTAAATCTCTTTGAATAATACGCAATCGGATGTTCACATCCATTCTCATCCTCCTGAAATAAAACAGTCCCTATCCCTATGTCATAGGCGTCGCTCTGTACATACAAGTTTTCCGAAAACTGAGGGTGTGTCAATACGGACTATTACTTAGAAAAGTCTTTAATTTGTCAAATGCTACTTTTGCCTGATCTGTAGAATGTCTTCTTTGGTAACTATATATTGGGGGCTTATTGATAAGAATTAATAAATCATTTATGAAAATTTGTTCTATAAAACGTTGATAACCTGTTGTCATGTCACAATTCTAAACCCTGTAATAGTAAACTTTATCTTGGTAATCTTTCACCTAGGTCTATCTGTGACATGAGTCACTTAAGGCTGGAGTGATCAGTTATCACTGTAAATTTCATCATTTATATGTACGGTCAAAAACGTTTGATGTCCAACACAACTGCAAGGCACTCTCAATTAGTTTTTCTCAGCTGTTGTAAATCTCTTCGAATAATACGCAATCGGATGTTCACATCCATTCTCATCCTCCTGAAATAAAACAGTCCCTATCCCTATGTCATAGGCGTCGCTCTATACATACAAGTTTTCCGAAAACTGAGGGTGTGTCAATACGGATTATTACTTAGAAAAGTCTTTAATTTGTTAAATGCTACTTTTGCCTGATCTGTAGAATGTCTTCTTTGGTAACTATATGTATTGGGGGCTTATTGATAAGAATTTATAAATCATTTATGAAAATTTGTTCTATAAAACGTTGATAACCTCTTATGAATATATCCCTTAAACTGAAGACCATCTTATATACATTATGTTATTGGTCTTCTTATAAGCCTTCAGCGAAAGATCTTCTAATAGGCTTTTTAAGTAAGCATTCTATCAGCTCTGTGTCTGCCTTTAGTAAGGCCTCTTCACTGCCTCTTTTTTCTCCGCTGGGAAACAGAGCAAGATAAAAAATTTAACAAAAGAGCTTATTGATAAGCAACTATGAATGTATAGTCTGTATGTATGTTAAAAATTTGGATTATTTAAAAAAATAAAGCATTTGGTTTGTTTTTTTTAACTTTATTTCGGAATATTTTTACTTTTTTTGGCAAAAAAAGAGATTTTTTTAAGAGGGCTCAAAGGGGTGTTGGGCAAAATATGGCCCTATCCTTAAAAATTTTGGTAGGGGGAGTTAAGTCTACTTCAATATTATTTATGTAGAATTTAAAAGTGTTATTAGTGTTTGTAAGTGAATTTTGACCTTTAAGTCAATTTCTGAAGGGGATTTTGTATGGGGGATAGGGTCAAATGAAGCCCGATCATTACATTTAAAGTTCTATAAAACTAAGTTTTGTCGACTTTTGTTAACATAATTTAGTCGAAATAATGGACCGATTTTAACCATTTTCAATAGGCTTCGTCCAAAAGAAGCGTGTGTGCCAAATTCCATTCAATTATCTTGAAAATTGTGGACAGCCAGCCAGACGGACGGACATAGCTTAATCGACTCAGAAAATGATTCTAAGCCGTCTGGTATACTTTAAGGTGGGTATAGGAATATTTTTGTATGTTACAAACATCAGCACAAACCCACTAAATTGGTGTAGGGTATAAAAAGAGGAGAGTGCACTACATATCTGACGGTGTTTTGTTTCTGTTATAGTTTTTACATACATATTTTTATACCCTACACCATTATGGTGGGGAGGGAGAATCACATTCTGAGTCGATTTAGCTATGTCCGTCCTTCCGTCCGTCTGTCTGTCTGTGTGTTCATGTAAACATTGTGCGCACGCTACAGGTCACAATTTTCAAGATAATTTGATGAAATTTGACACATACTCTTTTCTTGGTTCAAGGACGAACGCTATTGAAAATGGTGGAAATCGGTCCATTATTTCGCTTAGGTCCCATACAACCGTACCCCCCGAATCGGGCCTCTAGGCTCATAATTACATTAATTGTTATATTATGTCAACAAAAATCTGCAAAACTTAGTTTTATAGAACAATAAATGACACTAATAATTTTTATAGTGATCGGGCCTTATTTGACCCTAGCCCCCATACAAACTCCCCTTCATAAAATGTCTTGAAGGTCAAAATTCACTTATAATTTCTAATAAAACATTTAAAATCTACTTAAATAACTTTGAGGTACTCGTAAATTCCTCTACCAAAATTAAAAACGATAGGCCGATATTTACCATTACTCCCCTATGAGTCCTCTCTTTTTTCCAATAATAAGTAAAAATATTCCACAATACGGTTAAAGAAGAAAAATGCTTTATTTTTAAAAAATTATCCACTTTTTTCACATACTGACTATAGTAGGGTATCATATAGTCGGCAATGTCCGACTATACATTCATACTTGTTATAATCTATATTATTAATTTAATTTCGATTAGGGAAGCAAAGCTCCCTTTGTGTACGCTAGTCTGTATTAATAGGTCCATTGTCAGCTGCTGTTGTATATTTAACAGGTTGTGGGGCAACATATTCTTCAAACGGGCTTCTGACCCTGGTCGAAGCACTTTCGAGTTCTGGTTTCTCTGGCAACTAGGAGTAACAGTATTGTCGTGTCCATATTTGGAGCAAAATAAACTTCTTCTTTCTAAAGAACATTCCATAAAAACATGACCACCTTCTTTTAGCTTCTGAAACAAATGTATGTTCGTTTACCTTTCTTCTGACATATCGCGTTTGAAATTAGATTTGGTTATTAAACAAGTTCCCTTTTCGTCTAGCTTCTGTCCTGAAATTTTTTTGAATTTTCTATAATATTGAACTTAGAAACATGAAATTAAGTATGTAGAGCCAGGATTAGGCTAGAACACATAAAAGGGGACTTTTTGGTACTTTTTCATACTACAAAAGGTACTTTTTGAATTTTCTATAATATTGAACCTAGAAACATGAAATTTAGCATGTAGGACCTTGACTAGGTAAGAACCTATAAAAAGGGACTTTTTTGTACTTTTTCGTCCTACAAAAGGTTCCGGATTAGCCCAGAACACACAAAAGGGGTCTTTTGGTGCTTTTTCGTTCTGTAGTGAACGATTCTAGATGATCGTAAATAAATTCATATGCTACTAATTTGCTCATTATTGTTTATTTAATGACGGCCAAATACTGTCGAATTTACATTTATTGGAAATTATTTTATTTGTATGGTATTTAGTAACTTCATTGATTCGATAGAATCATCAATTTCGATTTGAACACCTTAACACCTTTACTTGTTTGAACACGAGTTTTGGAACTTCCTTTTTTCTTTTCAATCCCAAAGACTTTCTACGTACTAAGAAAAACTCAAATACCTAATTCAAAGTAAATGAAGTAAACATTTTTCTAATGATTAAGGTTAATTTAATTAACATAAATTAATGAATCATTATATCAACGAAGTTCTAAATATTATAATATTTCCGAAATCCAGAATGAATATAGTTCATAGGGTCGGAAAATAATATTATAGAAATTATAAACGAAATGACAAACTTATATATACCCTTCTCATAAAACTGAAGGGTATAATTAACGGGCACATTAGCAAGAGCTGTGTTTTAGAGATTTTGTAACAATATTGATAATAGAAAATAAATTCATTCAAAAATATATGGACTAGTCTATAGACAAGTGTATTTACTAATCTATGCATTAGACTATTCACAAATCTATTAACTAATCTATTATGGACTAGTTTGCCGACTATTCTATTGACATATCTATTGACAAATCATAGTCTATGTGTACTAATCTATTAACTAGTCTATTGATAACAGATTTCTCTATTTGATAATCTAATTAATGGTCCTTTTATTAGTCTATGGGCTGGTCTAGAAAGTTGGCTATTAAATCGTATAGTTACTAGTCCATTGATTACGTTACAACCTTATAACTTAGTCATTAAACTAATCTGATGAATAGTCATTGAAATAGACTAAATACAAGTAAATCGAGAGGTCTAGTCTATTGTTAAATTTATTGACTAAATATTGACTTTTATATCGACAATTGTTCTGACTTTTCTATTGATATGTCTGCAGACTTGTCTATGCATTAGTTCATAGACTAGATTATTAATTAGTCAATAGTGTTTTCTGACTTGTCTATGTTGTTGGTGTTGTTTTTGCAGCTTAAACTACACAATTTTTAATCCAGGGGTTCTATATTTAGGTCCAAATCAAAAAATCGGGCTACTTAATAGGGTTAGTCCATAAATCCAATGGGCTAAGTGAAGTAGGGTGGGGTGGACAGTTGAATATGTGGAGGGTATCATGGGGACCCTGTCTACAGGCTGGGTATATATTGGGAACGGCATAGTCTATGCGGGACCAGTAATCGTTGAGCCTGTTGCTCCATTCCGATCGCAGTTGTGCCAAAGCAACTCTTGTTTTTTGCGGCAAGTTCTTATCTATTTCTGCTATGGGCGGTGGGCGATCTCCAAGAACGATATTCATGCGGTAACCGGAAACCGAGGTATTGATCGCGTCTCTATGAATGTAGTTCAAAGCTACTTTATAGGAGTTGAGATCTATGGGATCTTGAACATAAATTCGTATGCTCTCTTCGTATACTCGAAGGTCCTTCTGACATGCCTCGAGGGAGCATCAAACTGTGTGATGTTAAAGTTGGGATGACATCCCAGGAGGAACTGTTTAGTCATCATGACATTATGTTCCTTGACTGGGAGGACCTTCGTTTTCTCTTGTAGGTGTTGCTCTGGGACTATTTGCAGGCAGACTGTCGAGAGTTTTAACGTGAGCACCTGCCGTATCGGCCTTATCCCACAGTGGTCTTTTTCATCCACAGAGTAGACTTGAGAACGGTCTACCATCGCCCCTTTGTCTTCAATGAAGACTCAGGTGGCAATTTTTGCACATTGACTATGACCGGTCCATGCGCAAGAACTTTGCTGGAGTGCTCGAGCTATCTAATCTCTTGCCAAAGTAGTCACGTTGAAAGACAACCACACTACTATGGCTCTGTTGATTCGGCAACAGCACCTAGAGACGTAACCGGTGGACCGAAGCACGATCCATCAATAAGCCGTAGACATCGTTCTTACTCACAGTGACACGCTGTTGTAAGTCTGATATGAACAGAGTATACTCTGAACATATCTGCACTCTTTATTAGAATTTTTGAATCTCCAAGGTTTGATAATTTCATTAAAAGAAAAAAATGTAGGAAACTTCTGAGTTTACTACTATTTATATGTTCGTGCACATTACAGTTCTTCAAAAGGTACTTTTTGAAATTTCTATAATATTGAACCTAGAAGCATGAAATTTTGCATGTTGGCCCTTGACTAGGTAAGAACTTGCAAAAAGAGACTTTTTGGTACTTTTTCTTTCTACAAAAGGTACTTTTTGAATTTTCTACAATTGTGGCCTTCGGTAGGTTAGTGGTTAGTGTTCTAGTCTGGTAGACCGGAGATGGTGGGTTCGATTCCTACCCGTGGCACTGGTTAAGGAGCGCACAACAGGCCCGATAGAGGCCTAGGTATATTTCTTCGGATTTGATGTGTATACATCCTCCTTTCAAACTAACTACAATTTTGTAATAAAATTCGAAATGACTGTTTTTTAACACATCATGGTGAAGGTATATAAGATTCGGCACAGCCGAATATAGAACTCTTACTTGTTTTTCAATTGTTTTATTCTTTTGGTTTACTGCATTTGGTAAGTATTTTAATAATTTGGTAAGTATTTTATTAATTTGGTAAGTATTTTATTAATATTTGTTATATTAATATTTTTATTAATGTTAGTTTTGTATTTCAAGAAAAAATGGATGTAGACGAAATTTTAATAAAAGAGGTACGCAGCTGGATAATTTTATATGACCTAGGCCAGGTACACTACAAAAATTTGAAGAAGAAGGAGTATGCTTGGAAGGAAGTTGCTGCAAATGTAAAGATGAATGGTAAGATATGTATATGTGGTCATTATTATTATAAATTGTAATATGTATGTACTTTTACAGAAGCAGAATGCAGGAAAAGATGGAATTGGCTTCGTGACTCTTACAAAAGATGTAAAAGAATGCAGCAGATTGCTTTCGGCAGTAGTGCTGAAACACCAAAAAAGAGGTGGAAATATTTTGAGGCCATGTCATGTTTAGATGGCGTCACAAGTTCCAGAAAGTAAGAAATATCTGATAATTTGACAGAAATATAAAACTTATATTGTCTTGTCCTTTTTAGCACTGTTGTAAACACAAACAATGGGGATGAAGAATATCCAGATATAATTGACGTTGATTCGGCAGATAGCTACTTGTCACCCGCTTATCAGTGTTCAACAAGCTCATGTGAAAAAAAGTATTTATGACTTATTTTATTTATTTATTTTTTTTGTAATAATAGAAATTATTTTAAAATTTGTGTTTTTAGAAAAAACAGCGAAAAGTTTCAAGACTTTTTGGATTTGGCCTTTCCGAAACCTGTGGAGCATTTGCCAAACAGAAGGTAGAACAAGATTCCACTGCTCTTCATTTCGCAAGTTTGGCAAGAAAAATAAAAGAAGCATATATGCCACAAAACGCTGTTAATAGAATTGAGGCAAAGGTAGAACAAGATTCCACTGCTCTTCATTTCGCAAGTTCGGCAAGAAAAATAAAAGAAGCGTATATGCCACAAAATGCTGTTAATAGGATTGAGGCGAAGGTATCTGCTTTAGTTTTTGAGGAGATGGATACATTTTTTAATAATTTGTTATAATTAAGTATTTATAAGTATAATTTTTAATCTTTGTGCCATATTCATAATCAATTTTTAAATTTATTACAGGTTTATTAAAAAAATTTGGTATGGAAATTCTGTATTTCGTTATCGATTAATCAGAAATGTTTTACTTGCAATTTGTTACAAATCGACAATACGCCCCTCAGGATATTTTAATGCAAAGCAATATTTTAATGTAAAACAATGTATTATTATTTTTATTTAGTATTATTCTAGAACAATATTTTATTTATTTTTTTATCTAAATATAAGTGCTTTTTCTTTTGATATTGAATTTTAAATAAACATGTGTATATTACACATTATTTTGAATGAAATCTTTTAAAATATCTCTTAATTGAAATGCCGTTGTGGATGAGCGGTTAGCTGACCTAGGTTGGTATGATGGCAGAGAATACACATGTTCCCTCCACTGACCTTCAATGTCACGATTGTCAATTGAGTGATCAACAAGCTCAGTTGTGAAGTAGTTTCTGTAATTTTTTAGCATTAAAAAGTTATGAAGCACCAGCGTGGCCAAGATAACTTTGTCTGCATTTTTTGGGGACATATGTATCGTTATATGCAGTACCCTCCATCTGTTAGCCAAAATGGCAAAAGCATTTTCTATGTGCACTCGAGCCTTAGACAACTTTGTATTAATTAAATTTGTCCTTATCTTGCGGTAAGCTATGTCCCGGAAATGGTCGCATTAAATTATCTTTTAATGGAAATGCGTTATCGCCGACAAAATAGTAGGGAAAATTTATAGAAGTTCCTGGTAAGTTGGCATCGCAAGGAACTTATAAAGTGTTACTTAATAATTTCTTTCCAAAGTCACTTCTGGTAAGTACACCACCATCACTCTGGCTACCTAAAGCTCCGACATCAACATATGTGAAGACGTAGTTAGCATCACAAGCTGCCAATAACACGATGCTAAACGTTTTTTTATAGTTTTAATACAACGAAACGCTATTCTTTGGGCAAACTATCCGAATATGTTTCCTCTCAATAGCTCCTAAGCAATTTGGCATTCCTGTTTTTACATAAAACTTGTCCGATACTGCTTTCAATTCGCACATGTTAGCAGGTGACAAATAAATGCTGTGTAGCTTATCCCAAATTGCATCACATATTTCATATACAATTCTGCGAACTGTTGAAATACCCATTTTGTACGACCAAGCAAGTATTTAGATATTACATCCTTGAGCTAAAAACCTGAAATTATACGTTTCATTAGTAAAAATCAAAACAATTCTTCAATTTGCTTACGTTGTTGTTACCGCCAAGGGCGTCTCGACATCTATAGGTTTTTTATTTGAAAAACGTTCCAGTTTTTCTTTTAATAGTATCACCAATAAATTCAAACTGGTCGCTGTCGTCCGTGTTGCCTTAAAGAAATGTTGTTCGTCATTGTTTTTTAATTATTGAACACACGTCTTGTTTAGTAATAGTTGTTATAAAATTTACTAAATTTTCCTCAGACATTTTTAAAAACAGAAATACGAAAAAAAATATTTTAATATTTATCAAAATGTCAAACTTTTTGATCAGCTGATTACTTTGTAGTTGTAGTCAGTGTACACTTAATAAGGTAGCCTCGTCCGCACAGCTGATCATCAGCTTTTACAATCTTATCTGTCAAAATTCCTGTTTGTTTACATAGAAAAAAAAATCGCAAAAGGTGTAAAAATTTTAAAAAGTGAAGAAAATTATGGTTTTAAAGGAGTTTTCTAGGTCAATCGTGATTAAATGTCTTTGTTATCCTTCTCTCTTGATAAAAAAGGAAAATCTTTAGCTCCGGCATACGTTCCAAATCAGTTTCAACTATTTTTAACACGTCCAATCACTTTTCACAAAAAACACGTTTAATTCGGAAAATTGGTCTTCCCAATAGATATAGTTATGATTTTCAGACATTCCACGTTTAATTTATATAATATATTAATATTAATAGTTAAAAATTTAAATAATTGCTAAAAACTCATATTTTTATTGTGTTTATTTGTTGCTTTTTCATTCTACACACACAGCTTTTTTTGACAGATGGGATTATTCTACAATAACAAATCGCCTGTTGTTTTTGTATTGTTGTATTTGTTGTAGCGACGAGGCTACCTTATTAAGTGTACACTGGTTGTAGTCTTTAAAATAATTCAGTAGCTACCACACGACTACAACTACAGCACAGCAGCATTTGTGTTCGTGTAGTCTGCTGTCTTCAATGTGTTCAATGTGTAAGGTTATTAATGTTTTATATTTTCCCTGCCAACAATTTATATCCAAATTGTAACCATAACGTTACAGCTTAATGTTTAAAAAAATCTAATTTGATATAATCTGAGTGAATGAAAAGTGACCTCGGAAGAAACTATTCCGCCTGTTTAATACTTACTTGATGTGCCCATTTCGTTTCAGTTTCAAGTCACTTTTTTATAACATAAAATTTCGTAAATGTAGTTAATTTCCAGTTTTGCCATAACAATAGAGAAGCTGGAAAGTGTTATGATTTTATACTCTTTTATGTAATAAAAGCGACTTTATAATAATTTTTTTATTTCTCCTTTATTATACTATTTTGCACTCACTAATGCTTATTTTATATTAAACTATGTTTTAGATAAATTAAATTTTAAATTAACACAATTTATTACAAAATCTAAATTTCACAATATATCACACAACTGATCACAATGAAATAGATATATTTACTGAAATGTGCAAACACTTTTCCTTCTGAATTTTGAGAGCAAGAATGATTCTGCATTAAACTATCTTCTTAGTGTATTAAAAAGTGTTAGTTTTTGAAATTTTTATTTTATCTATTTTTATTCTATTCATTTAATTTTGCTTTTGGTATATTAAAACGCACTAAAATTTAACAAAATTATGATCAAAATTAGAAAGTACTGTATTTTGTTTTTGTAAATTTATTAACTTAGCACTGAGAAACATAAAATTGAGCCTTTATAGTGACTATTCAGTTCATGTATCCAAAATTAAACTCAAATTTGCTGGCAGGGTTAATGTTAATAAAGTTAATTGAGAACACTTATTGTCTATGTTGACTAATTATTATTCTTAATGATGTAACTTTTCTGGAGCAAAAAGACTATCTGTAGGTCTCTTTTGTCTTCAATGACGTCAAAATTCTTGGGATGTGTCTTCAGTTGTTCTCGAAGATGATAAAGAAGTTGATCATGATGCTACTCGAGATGATCTTTTTTTTTAATTTTGTGACCATTTAAATTTGTATCATAATTATTTCCTTCAATTTTATGATCATTAATTACACTTTAAAATAATAATGCAATGATAATTTCTTAAAGTTAAAAGTGTCACCAAATATGTTTTTACAGATTTTTTGGCTGATGATATTATTGATTTTAATGAAATAAGTTTTTTTATTACAAATGAAATTGAATAAAACTTTATCGATAGTACTTTTCTTTTAGGTTATGTCATAACTTATTTAAACTATTATTTTCACAATTAAATGTTTTTAGATTTTCATTTTATTTTTTTAATTTTGAAATTTTATTTAAACTGTTTATATATGTATTAGACTGTTTATATTAAAACTGCCTGTTTTCTTTAGATCTTTTCAAAATCACGATCAAAGAAAGATAAATTTTTAGTCAGAAGTAATAAATATAGTGCACTTCACTCAGCCAAATTCAGTAAATATAATCTCTAGGTTACTAGAGGACAGCAAAAAGACGACTGTCTACGAATTACGATCATCCAGGTGGTTAACTATTAGTGGAAATTACTGTCTTTTTCGTATGACTCTTTGTCGAACTGTTGGGATACAAAACAAAAAACACAGAAAAACTAAAACAAAAATAAAACAAGTAAGAGTGCTATATTCGGCTGTGCCGAATCTTATATACCCTTCACCATAGCGTATTTTAAACATAATTGATCTTACAGTCTTGTTAATAAAAACATTAAAAAAATTTGAGTCGATTTAAGCCGAATGTTTCGGCGGCGGCTCAAGCAACTAAATATAGTTCGGCGGCGGCTAAGCTCCGACTAGAAGCCGGTCGACTTCGACCTCTGATTCATTGCTGGTAAACATTGACGAGACGTAGATTTTGTTTTTGTTTATCGTAAAAAAAATGTTTTCAAAAGCACTTGGGAAAAATTTGTGTTAGTTTTAAATTTAAAACTTACATTATTCGCATAAAAATTATTGTACAATAACTCACAATCTACTCTCATATAATTGAAAACGTTTTAAATACTTTTTTCTATTCATTAAAAAATATATTTGCAATACATTTTTATTTTAACAAAAAATGCAAATCATATTTTTTTGCTGTGTATTTTTTGTATGTTTGGATTCCAAACAAAACAAAGATTTACATACATGTAAATCTTTTTCTATATTCAGTGTTGTTGTTGCTTTTATAACAATTTTTTGATGAAATTTTCAGAGGTTGTCTCGGATTTTTGTTCATATCTCCGTTATTTACCGACCGATTTTGCTGATAAATAGCGATCTTCTCGAAAGCATGTCTAATAGAATTATTGAAGATTCGGATTTCACCGATATCTGGGGTCCTCTAAAAACTGATTTCAACAGACAGACAGACAGACAGACGGACATGGCTTAATCGACTCCGCTATCTATAAGGATCCAGAATATATACTCTTTATAGGGTCGGAAAATTATATTATAGAAATTACAAACGGAATGACAAACTTATATATACCCTTCTCACGAAGGTGAAGGGTATAATAAACAACGTAATAAAACCAACCTGCATCCAAATATACGAACAGAATTCACAAAAACAAAATACACAACTCAATGAAGCCAACATTCAAAACGAAATACACAGATGAAAAACCAACTACATCTACACACATGTGTAATATTTGTCGGGGTAATTATAGGAATTAATTGACTTTGGAAATTCCTACTTTCTTTGTTACATTGATCGGTTCATAAAAGAGGGATCCTGATCCATTTTGTTGGGTATTTCGGACTACCAAATATGTCTCTAGGTGCTGTTGTCAAGTCAACAGAGCCATCTCAGTAGTGTGGTTGCGCAGGCTTAAAGAGGTTAAGGAATGCACTGGAATGGATCATTAGATGATGGAGAATGCATTTTGAATAACGCAATGTTTCATAACATCATAATGGTGGTCACTTCCGCATTGCCGGAAGATTGATTTCACCTGATGTTAGGACTTGTCACCCCCTTCTATTGACTTTAGACAAGTGATTGCTTTTTCCTTGTCGGTTTACGCGGATTAATTCCAGATGCGGCCTGTCATTCCGCAACGGTGCTGCTATGGCAAGAGATTAGATAGCTCGACTACTTCAACAAAGTGCCTGTACATGGACCGGACATCCATGTACAAAAATTGCTACCTGAGTTCTTCATTGAGGAATTCAGAGGCGCATGGTAGACCGTATCTAGTCTACCCAGTGGATGAAAAAGACCACCGTGAGATAAGACCGTCAAGGCAGGTGCTCACGTTAATCTTTCGACATTCAAACACACAGACGGACAGACAGACAGACGGGCATAGCTTAATCAACTCCGCTACCTATAAGAATCCAGAATATATATACTTTATGGGGTCGGAAAATTATATTATAGAAATTACAAACGGAATGACAAACTTATATATACCCTTCTCACGAAGGTGAAGGGTATAAAAATCAAATGAAATTTTTATGAATAAAAAAACTGGTTTAAAACAAATCGATAAGTGTGCTACACTGATGTTGTAAGATTACATGTACTTGTACCTTTTGTAGAACGAAAAGTACCAAAAATCCCCTTTGATGTGTTTTCGTCTAATCCGGTCTATGCATACTTAATTTAATGTTTCTTAGTTCGTTATTGTAGAAAACTTAAAAAAGTACCTTTTGAAAGCCGATAAAAAGTACCAAACATTTCCCTTTTTTTGACTCTCATCTAATTCTGACCCTACATATTTAATTTCATGTTCCTAGGTTTAATATTATCGAATATTCAAAAAGTACCCTTTGAAAAACGAAAAAGTACCAAAAAGTTCCCTTTTATGAGTTCTCACCTAATTTAGACTCTATATACAGTGGACGTCCAATAGTACGTACGCTCTTTATTACGAATGTCCAATAATACGAATGGCAAAATTGTTGCATTGTCTACTCTATAGTACGAATAAAGACACAACTTTTTTGCTCGATAGTATGAATAATATGTTTTTCGAATGTCGTAAGAAAATTCAGTGTTGTCAATTGTTTATTTCAGCAAATAAATAAAAAATTCAATCGATTTTGGCATAAAAAACGATAAAGTGGTAACACAGATATTACAAACAAACGGCTGTTTACCAAAACAAAACAAAAATATCATTAAAAACTGTTTATTTATTAGTTTAAAATGTGTAATAATGAAAATAATATAATTTTAAATAAAAAGAAATTAATTTGATTTATTTTGCTCGTTTAATTAGTTTAATATTATTTGTTTTTTTTTTACTTTTGGCATTGTTTGTTTTGATTGTTTTTTTATTGTGAACATAAACTTATGACTTGCTACAAAAATCTGTTCACAATCGCTGTTACTACACTTTAGTAGATACAATATACAACTTGATTGTGAATTGAACAAATATTTTATGTGTATTATTTGAATTTAAACATACAAAATGTGTTATTCAATAATACGAATATTTCGGTACTACGAAAGGGCCTGACACTATATAATTCGTACTACTGGACGTCCACTGTACTTAATTTCATATTTCTAGGTTCAATAGCATCGAAAATTCAAAAAGTACCTTTTGAAAAACGAAGAAGTACCAAAAAGTTCCCTTTTACGGCTTCTAACTTAAGCCAGGCTCCACATACTTAATTTCATGTTTCTAGCCAATAACAACACACTAGTGCTGCTTTCGCACTGCTAATCTTACTATGCTGCTCTCGCTCTGCCTTGTTTTTATAAACAAGAGTACAATAACAAAATTTACCGTATGATTATGTATTTTGTTTTTTGCAATTTCTGTCTGAGCATAAAAAAAATCTAAATTTTTGATTAAATTTTCAGAGGTTGTCTCGCGTTCTTCTCGAAAGCATGTCTAAAAGAATTATTGAAGATTCGGTCCTCACCGATATCTGGGGTCCTCAACAAACACACAGGCGGGAAGACAGACAGGCAGACATAGCTTAATCAACTCCGCTATCTATAAGGATCCAGAATATATATATACTTTATGGGGTCGGAAATTACAACGGAATGACAAATTTATATATACCCTTCTCACGAAGCCAATATTCCATTGGCTTTAATGGAAGATTATTTATGTATGCTACACAAGTGTTGAAAAAACAAATTGAGTATGATGCGGCTATTCTAATGGAATATTGACACTGTAACAAATTTAATTAATTATAAATAAGATTTAAACCACATAATTTATTATGGGATGAACATATACCAGGGATTGCCAAAGCTAAAACTGTTAGTGTATTGGTGAGAGAGAACTGCACTGAAAGGAATATGTAAACTAAATTAAATTGTACGGGTGAATTTTCCTATATAGATATAGATACAATTTATAGTCTTTTTAAATAATTGTAGATATTGAAATAAAAATTGGGATGGATCTACTTCTTGGCATTCTGAAGAAAAATCTAACAATCACATCTGAAGTAAATGCGCAGTATCTAACATTTTTAAAATAAATGATTCAACGGTTGATCTGTGCGAAAAATAACGGTATTCAGTGAGAGTGGAATAGATTCCTTAAAGTTTAAATTCAGCTTTTGAAAACTCTTATTTAAAAATTTTTTATGAATACTACATCAGAAAATGGTCGACCATGCCCAATAATGACTTAACTTATTAAGCTTGACAATTCCATATTTATTTATTTATTTTTTCATATAATGGTTCTTGATAATTTTCCATTTCGGATAGCCACCCTTTTATTTTTTCTTTTTACTAAGTAATTCTGCTCATTTCCTATCATTAAATTTGTCCAAATAACTATGAAATGTTTCATAATGCTATAAAGGCATTTTTTATCATAAAATACTTTTCAATTGTCATCATGTTTTTGTTTTTTTTTTAACAAAACATTTAAAAAAGCCGCACACTTCTTAGCAGTTCGACGGGACAGTCAAGAACTGATCACTTAACTTACCACTGATCACTTAACTTACCACTACAAAGAGACAGTAAAGAACGATTAACTCAGCTCTCGCTTACAAAGGGGACACTAAAGTGACGACTGTCTTCATTATTGAAAAATAACTTCTATGAATATAATCTCTAGGTTACTTGAGGAATATAATCTCTAGGTTACTTGAGGATTACAAAGGGTACATTCGTGACGAATGACCCAAAACATACGAATTACGATCATCCAGGGGGGTTATTGTGTATTTCGATTCCAAACGAAAATACTTTCGAAATAAAATTCCGATTCGAAAACTAATTCGTATTGTGTAATACGTTCGGAAGATATACAGAGTTGTATTTACATTTTCAAGGGAAATTTCAAGTGCTGCCAAGTTTAGATATGTAAAAAAATACAGCACTTTGAAAATTCGTCCATTTTCTTGCAAATGTCAAAATATTTTTGGAAAATAAAGAACGTTAAAAAAAATTATAATTTATATAAATAATAGATTGTGTGTTATTATGGGAAAGCGATGAGGAAGACGTTATTTTGGAAAGAATTGAAAGAAAATATATAAGAGATAATTCAAATATTATGGATATTAATGAAAATGCGTAAGTATTTATTTGAGAATTGTAAATATTAAAATTTAATTAAATGTATTATTGCTTTCAGATTCGTGAAAAATTTCCGACTT
This sequence comes from Lucilia cuprina, assembly GCF_022045245.1. Lineage (NCBI taxonomy): Eukaryota > Metazoa > Arthropoda > Insecta > Diptera > Calliphoridae > Lucilia > Lucilia cuprina. The sequence goes on from NC_060949.1 coordinate 6,756,181, forward strand.
AATAAAGTGTCATTTATATACGTTTTCAATTCGATTAAAGATGATTTAAAAGCTGCACAAAGATCTACATCTATTCCTTCAATGTTGAAGGAATAGATAGATGGCAGCCACATTAAAGTTTTTGGCACAAGGTGGTTATCAGCACCAGATAGGCCAAGATCGTTTCTTAGGTATTTCGCAATCATCCATTTCAGCTTGTATAGGTGAAGTTTGCGAAGCTATCCAAACAAATCTTTGTACCAAGCATATTGTTTTCGAAATGTGTGAAGAGAAAAAGATGGAAGCCAAAAGATTTTTTAATACTAAATGTTCCATACCAGGTGTAATTGGAGCCGTTGATGGAACTCATATTCAAATTATAAGGCCAAATAATAATGAACATTTGTATTTCAACAGGAAACTAAAACATAGTATTAATGCTATGGCCGTAAGTGTGGACATGCATATACATAGATACAAATAAAAATAATTGAATACTACTAATTTATAGATAAGTGATCATGAAATGTACATAAGGGCTATTAATGGGCGTTATGGAGGTGCTTGTCATGATTCACATGTTTGGAATTTATCAGAGGAGAGGAAATATTTAAAAGAAATGTTCCAAACTGGTGATACTGGAACAAGAATATTAGGTAAGACTCGTGACGATTATTTTATCTTCACAGAAGAAAAATTAAATAATTGATTATCATTGCAGGTGACTCTGGATATCCATTGGAACCATGGATTTTGACTCCATACAGAAATGCTGCTGAAAATTCCGCGGAATCCTATTTTAATGACCAACATTCGAAAGGAAGGTCGATTATTGAAAGAACGTTTGGATTATTAAAAGCAAGATTTCGTTGCCTACTAGCAGCAAGAGAACTACATTATTCCCCAGAAAAGGCGGTCCAAATTCTTAATGTCTGTTGTGCACTACATAACATTTGTTTACTGTACAAAGTTGAAACCCCTATTTTGCAAAATGAGGATATAAGTAGTATAAATTTAAACATTAACAACAATATCGAAAGTAATATAGAAAGTAATTTTTCTAATATTGCGAAAAATATTAGAAATGAAATAAAAATAATATGACAAGAAGTTAATAAAACGTTTAAACTAAATTTCAATAAACTATTTATTAAAAACATAAAACAATTCAGTAACTAAATTTACATAAAACTAAAAAAATAAAAACATAATAAATTTTTAAATTTCAAAAAGGTTTATAATACTTCAGTTGTTTTCAAAATTTAAAAATTGATTACGAATACCAATATGGTCTTAAGATAAAATTTTTCACAATGTTTTTCTTGCTTCCAGTTCGAAATTTTTTTGTTTAAGTTCAAGTTGTGCAATTTTCCTTTTTCTTTTTTCTATTTCATTTTTCTTCATAAATTCAAATTTTTCTTTCTCTAATCTGTATTTACGCTTCCTGTACTCACAGCTACGTTTTAATTTTTATTTAAAGTTAAAAGATTTTTATTTATTTCCTTTAATTCATTGTTGGAACCTTTTTGGTTTTCGTCAATTTTTGTTAATAGCTCCAATGAATTTTCTTGATATTTTATTTGGTTTTCTACTTGTTTTGTTAAGAGATTGTCCTTGTTGGAAACATTTCTATTACGCCGAGAACGTGGAGTGACTGTATTCTGACCGTTTGATATGTCAGCTAAAGTTTCAGCTAGGTCATTTGCTGTGGTATCCATATCAATATCATCTACTTGAGTAGGAACTTCCGTAGCACTTGCGCTTGATGTCCTTTTTTTCTTAGCTCCATATCGATAAGTTACACTCATACCATCGACACTTTCGTTAATAGCAAGCAAATCAGCGACTTGCTGCTCTAATTGTGTTAGGGAGCAGGAATTACTTATCCCTCCACCTGTTCCAGAAAGGCTACTTTTGTTTCTGCGGGACTTCACCTTAATGTGTTGTTTGTAGTCTGCCCATACATAGAAATATGAATACAATAAATACATTTTTGTTTTATAACAATAAAATTTTGAACTTACTTTTTTCCATTTTTCGACCTCATGTGTTGGTGGTCCGGCAGCATTAAGATTAGACCAATTTGTTCGGAAACATTTGCCATTAATTAATTTTAACAAAATCTGCCCGTTTGATTACAAATGGGCTGTTTTCAAAGCTTATTATACCCTACACCACTATAGTGGGGAGGGTATTATGCGTTCAGAATCACTTTCTGAGTCGATTTAGCTATGTCCGTCTGTCCGTCCGTCCGTCTGTCTGTCTGTGTGTCCATGTAGACCTTGTGCGCACGCTACAGGTCGCAATTTTCAAGATAATTTGATGAAATTTGGCACATACTCTTTTTTTGGTTCAAGGACGATCGCTATTGAAAATGGTTGAAATCGGTCCATTATTTTTCCTAGCCCCCATACAACCGTACCCCCCGAATCGGGCCTTTAGGCTCATAAGTACGTTAAATGTTTTATAATGTCAACGAAAATCAGCAAAAATTAGTTTTATAGAACAATAATTGACAATACAAATTTTTATTGTGATCGGGCCTCATTTGACCCTAGCCCCCATACAGACTCCCCTTCAGAAAATGACTTGATGGTCAAAATTAACTTCTAATTACTTATAAAACGATTAAAATCTACATAAATGACTTTGTAGTAGACGTAAATTCATCTACCAAAATTTATAAGGATAGACCCATATTTACCCCTTCTCCCCTATGATCCCTCTTGTACAAAATCTCTCTTTTTTGTCAACAATAAGTAAAAATATTCCACGATAAAACAAATTAAATGCTTTATATAAAAAAGATCAAAATTTTAACATACTGACTGGTGTAGGGTATCATATGGTCGGCAATGTCCGACTATTGAAATTTTGACTAATTTGTAGACAAATTTAAGAAATTTTTTCGAGAAATTATACTGAAATCAGCATTTTCAATCACTGGCAGGGAACTAAGGACACTTTCAAATTGGTTGTTTTAATTGTTTCACATTTTAAGAACTTTTCAGTTTAAATTTGGTCACACTTTGTTTTGAATTGTAGTACCCCTGGTGTAAAGAGGTAAAAGGTTTCGGGGTATTTTATTAACTACAAAAAACATACATTAACCATACAAAATTTCAAGCGATTTTCTTGCTATTTTTAAAAATACAAATTATGAAAAATTCTGGACAAAATCATGAAAAATTTGGGCTCATTACAAGATTTCAAAATTCTTTAAAAAGAACAAAATTACTGTCCTAGGAAAGTATGAAGAGTCCTTCAATTTTGACAAAAAATTGAAAACAAAACAACTTTTAATTTGTATTTTAGTATTACAAAGTTTTATGAACAAAAGTACCCATTTTTTCCGTTTTTCGTCGTTTTTTACCCCTTTTAGTCCAATTTTCGGAAAGTTATATAGCCTATTGACGCTTTCGGAAATTCCAAATTTGAAGAAAATTACCCCCCTTACCCCTTATTCACAAGCAAAATTTTGATTTTATAAATGGTTTATAAAATAGATTTTATATGAAAAATTTGTTTTATAAACCTTTTATAAAAAAAATTGTTTGTGAATAAGAAGGTTAAAATTTTAAAAAATTAATAAACTAAAAATTTACAGATAAAAGGAACAAATTTTGTTGTGTAATCTTAAAATGATATGAAGTTTTTTAACTTGTGTTAATTTAGATTTTATAAATATCAATTTGTATTATTGCTACATTTTTGGATGCAATTACGTCTTATTATGACAGCGACTAAACCGAAATGTATGAAATTTGAACCAAACACTTCAAGACTGTCTGGAAAAGCATTAATAGGTATTTTAAAACATAAGTCACAAAGGGGAAAAACTAGTACACACTTTTTCTCTACGTCAATGAATATTATTTATTCTAAGGCCCACACGAGCACACAAGTAATATGATCTGTCAAAATTTTATGTAGAAGGATACGGATGCGATCGTCTAAACACGATATATAATGAAACCTTACTACATTGAGTAAAATACTGATGGAAAACTTGACATTCGTATGGCTCTCTTCGTCGTATTAGATCAGGGTATTTTTATGTAAATTTAAAAATGTGAAAAAGCTGGAAACTACTTTGTTATTGTTTTACACCAATCGTATAAACACAAATCATTCGACTTTTAATATCTTTTTTGAAATGCGGATAGAATTTCATATAACTTTTTCATTAGACTTTACGTACGTAAAGTGTGATCGTGTAAAAGCTCCTTAAGGAAATATATTTCGGTTTTAGCTTTCTCAATTTTTAGTGAAGTACCTTTTTAAATGCTTTGAAGAGTATAAATCATGCTTTAAAGGAGAAAATTATTAAAAATCCGAAATTTTAAGTATTAATATTTTTTATTGCTTTGTTGCTAATTTTAGAAGAAATTTTTTACCACTCAAGCCGAAATAATTTTGAAAAGGGAGAAAATGTGTGGTTTTGGTAAATTTTGTGACTGTTGTTCTGAATTATATAATTCAAATGTAGATTTTAATATCGACATATTAATTTCAGGGGCAAAAAGCAAAGACAATATTAATAGATCTATAGATTCAATATAATAAATCATTTAAAATACCGGGCAACACCGGGTACAAATAGCTAGTATTAAATAAATTTAGCGTCGAATATTGTAGGAGTAGATAAAAACACCAAATTCAGTTCAATTGTAATGATCTCAATGTATTATTTACTCTGCATCCGCCCAGCAGTTTGACAAAGAGTCACTGCATACGAAAAAGACACAAATTTCCACTAATAGTTACCCACCTGGGGGGTTATTGTGTATTTCGATTCGAATAGGAAAAATTACGAATTTGAAAAAACTGCATTATGCAATACGATTTTCGGAAATTTATTTACGAATTTTCGTAAATATTTTTTTATTTTGGGATTTTTTTCTTCTTTCGAAAAATCAAAAAATTCCTTTCGTAAATGCAACCAT